>NC_134235.1:98143883-98156383 GCF_965152275.1 Natator depressus | reverse complement strand
CCCAATGGTTAGCAGAAGACATTTTGGCTTATTTTTTCTAAGGAAGTGGCAGAATCTCACTTTCTCCAGACAGTTGGTAGCAGCACAGTGGATTTTAGGGCCCTTATCATTCCCTTCCCCCAAGACCAGGAGGATCTATGCATTGCCTGGCAAAGTTCTCCATATGGTCTGGAGGGTTGAACTAAGCATCCAGTTTCTACATTTTTGAGGTTCCCAATCATCAGGAGTAAGATTTTCATTAACATGTTCAGGTGTTGTCTATTTTTCTTTTATTAAATTTATTTTAAATATTAGATAGTCAGTAATGCTTTGGATTGCAATAAAACTGTGGCATCTTGGGGGGTATTTTGATACCATACAACATCATAGCCTCAGTTTAAAAATTAATTCCTTTACGCCTGCTGCCTATAATTCTAGTTTAAAGTCACTCCTCCACCTCACTGGCTTCTCTTGTGGCAGCTGCCATGACCCTATAGATAAAGCAGAAGCCCAAGAAGAAAAATATAACAGGGCCAGCAGCTGGGCTAGAAGTGGAAGCCAACTACTGGCAACACAGTTTTAGGAGGTGTTTGTGTGGATTAATTCCATCCCCGTGGGCAACTGGGACAGATACCACTCTCTGGATGTTGAGAAGAACCTGGGTGTCCCTTATGAGAAGTCACAGTTTTACTCCAGTGCCAGAGATATAAAGCTGTCCCACAATAACAAGAAGCTGCTCTCATTGGGCCGCCATCTGCTCCCACTCAGAGGATAAATGTAAAACAAAGCTGGTGCCCTTCAGGTGGCGGCTAGTCAGCCCACTGACTGTGTTTCTTTGTTTGTTGGCGTGTTTCTTTGTTTTTCCAAATATGTAGAGCCTAGTCTGATCCCCAGGCCACTTCTGGAGGTGGAACCAGAGTGCATGCACCCCTAATCAGTTGGGTCCCTAACTGACCTGATGAATATATACTGTACTATTACATAGAAAAAACTATGTTAAAAATGCCAAGGTTGCAAAGTTAAGCCCAATAAAAGTTAAGAAATGACTAAGGTTGCCCATGTAGCTTTAATTCAGCCCTCTTGGGCATATGCCTTATGATACAGTCAGAAATTACAAAAAGAAAAGGAGTACTTGTGGCACCTTAGAGACTAACCAATTTATTTGAGCATGAGCTTTCGTGAGCTACAGCTTGTTTCCACAGTATGCATCCGATGAAGTGAGCTGTAGCTCACGAAAGCTCATGCTCAAATAAATTGGTTAGTCTCTAAGGTGCCACAAGTACTCCTTTTCTTTTTGCGAATACAGACTAACACGGCTGTTACTCTGAAACCTGTCAGAAATTACACAATCACATACTATTTTTTCTACAGGACCTCTGCTTCATTCAGTGCACAGGAGGGACTGGTTCTAGGAATGAATCAGGGCTGTGTAGTGAGGAAGCATGTTGTCTGTAGGATCCTTCCATTTGTTGCCAAAGTTGGAAAGGTCCTACAGACAACAGCCTCATTCACTATATGACCCTGATTTATTCTCTGAGCACCATTCATTCTGTGCACTGAATGAAAAAGGGGTCCTGTGGAAAAACCAGTATGAGAGCACGTAATTACAGATCATATTATAATTCATACACATCAGGAGGCCAAATTAAATTTGCATGGGTAACCTTAATTCTGACATTTCTTAACTTTTGAGTTCTTGACATTGCAACCTCAACATTCTTTTAATATAGGATATTTCATCTAAAAAAACTGAGGTTTTTTTAAAAAGCAAACAGAAAAAAGAAAGCTAACAGAGATACTGGTGGCAGTAGTAGCTGTTACCCTTTATGTGAGCCAGCCCCACTAGTGGAGGGCAGTGGCAGGGAGAAACACACTTTGTAGCAGGTTTCCCAGTTCCTTGCTGATAACAGACACAGGAAGGGAAGTGTGCTCTGGAAGTTATAAACCCTCCTGGCTCCTGCCCCCTCTCCTTTCTACCTACCAAGCTCCTGTCCCTGTCTCCGTCTCCCACCCCTGAGCAGGCTCCCCTCTGGCTTCAGTCCCTGCCAATCCCCTATGCTTCTACCTATTCCCTCCCCACAAAAGATAAATTTTGCATAATTATAGCACTAAAAGCAGGGTCTTATAAAGTGTTAGGCAACCTAAACTTTAGTCGTAGCTACGAACTCTCCTTATAATCTGTCTCCTTCAACAATCCACAATTGCCAAAGATGGCTGACAAGGTATTTTGGAACAAAATTTCAAATGAACAGATTTTTGGAAGCATGTGTTTTCACACTAGAACCTGATTTTATATGCCAATCTGCAAAAATCTGATGAAAAGCTAAATTTCCAAGACTTGAAAATAATTCCGAATTAACAGGCCAACCCCCCCTCCATAAATTTCACAAATGATTTTTCACCAGTTTAGCCCAGCCACAACAGTAATTGTAATATATACGATAAGTTGCCTATGCAGAATGTTTGGTGATATCATCACAATGAACATGTCTACAACACAAAAACTACCATCAGAAATAGCACCTTTCCTGTAATTTCAGCAGATACATTGTGATGCTTCCCAGGAATAGCCAGGGCTGTGAGGCATCTTAGCATGAGAAAACCTTGTCTGTGCCTGCTGTGGGTCAGCTCCTCAACTCTACCGACCACAGGCAACATAAGCACTCTCCTCTAGACCGATGGAGACCTCGCTGTTTCTCTACAGGTTAGTGATAAGCACTGTCCAACCCCCGAGTCTTACGAGACTCTCCCTGGAGTATCTAGTCCCTGTTCCACTGAACACTCACCAGGCCATATTCACAGATTCACAACTTCCAAAGAAACAGTGTACCCCAGCTTACCAGTTACATCTCCCCTCACCACTCTGCTTAACACTCAGAACCTAAGATTGTTTATAATGAAAACAAGTAAAAGTGTATTTAGCAAAGTATAGAGATTCAAGTGATAGCAAGTAGAAGTATTAGAAACAAATGGTTACATATAAAACTCATAACACGCATTTGAGAACTAAGACTTACTTATCTAGACACTTTCATGTCTTATAGCGCAATGCTCACCCCAAATCCTTCCAGCGCTTTACAGCCAGGCTTGGCTGTGTCCCTCTGTACTTAATACAAACGTGCTGTTAAGCCTGTCTCCCTAGTGAAGAGACAGAATGCGCCTCCGCACCCTCAGCTACACTCAGAAATAAACAGCACAATGGGTTCTTGTAAATCTCCACTCATGAAGATTTCAGAATCTCTTGATTAGCATCTGGCTCAGTATGCAAACAGGCATCCATAGTGAGACATATACAACGTCTAAAACGCACATGCCCAGACAGAGAAATAAGCATCCATTATCTCCTGCTTGAAAGGAACCTGAGACATGTCACCTCCTGGTAACCTGCCTCTAGAACATTATTTTCAGAACAGACATATAACTCCCCTAATACAATCTATCCATGCATTTTGCATTATGATGACAAGTGGTCTATTGGCTCTTACTAGAGATGTCATATGCTATCTTTTAATGAACTATTATGCATATATCTAACCCTGAAGATCCCCATAAAATTCCACATGCCCCAGTGCCCTCCACCAGCTGGCACCAAGAGGTTCTTGGAACACATGTGCCAAGGAATGGATGGGTATGGGAAATGAACTACTCTCTTGCCCCTAAACGTATTATAGTAACTGAGGCAAATGAGCAAGGCTACTCACTGTACTCTCTTTGTGCAATATATCTATTGGGCCACTACACTGTGCTGTACTGCACCTATTCTGTGGACTAACAGAATTGTGCTGTGAGCCTGGCACCTATCATCCGGAGTTCCAAATTCAATTTAAAAGAGAAAGTACATTTCTCAAAGTGCAGAAGAATAAAAGTTGTTTTTAAAACCAAATCGTTACCCTTATTTGTTGTAATGTATCAATAAGAAGCTGTTACCCTCTTCTGTCTAAGGATATATCTGGATACATTTTAAAACAAAAATTCACCACTGTCACCATTGTTAAGGAAACATTACAATTTTGTTGCTAACAAATGACTGACAAGGGACTGTTTAATACACACAGTTTTTCACATAACTTACTCAACTGAGGCACATTACTAGTTTCTGCATATGAAGACTGTAGTCTGATGTTTTCAAAAAGGACTACACCTTGGGAAAGTGAACAGTAATGCCCACTGATGGACTACATTCCTACAGAAAGGGGCAGGGTGAATTGCATCCACTCATAGAGGGTGGTAACAAAGAGGCAAACTACATTACAGTGGGTCTTTGAAAAGTGAATTTCAGAAAATGGCATAGTTGAGTTCTGCGTTTATTGTCTCTCAAATTTGTTCCGTTTCCAAGTAAACTGATCGCTTTCCTAACTGTCAGCCTAGGAACCTCAACCTGGGGTCTTCAAATCAAACTGCTCTTTCTGGCTCCACTAATCAGATTGTGCCCTTTGTTACACCCATGCAATATCACTTTACATTTCAAATGTATGTATCCCAACTCATAGGGCCAGATCCCAGATACACTGATTTACATGAGCAAAGATTCTGGCCCATAGGTTTGCAGAGGCATAACATGAGCAAGAAAATAATACCCCTTATTCTCTTACAGCTTTTTTGGCTCTGCAATATTAATAGAGGTAAAATGTAGTAAAAGCTTATTTTTTGTCATTTATGACTCTGAAAATACATAGGAAATGGATCTGCTGAGTAAGTAGGTACTATTTTTATACAGTCACTTTTCAGAATAGAATCACACTTCAAACACAATTTTTTTAATTTTTAAAACATTAAACAATTATAATGAACTAGGTTATAAATGAAAGTGGAGCACAGACTATTTTATGTATTGGCCACAGGCTTATGGGCCAGTTGAAAGATATGATGCCACCAATAACCCTAACCCCATCATTCCTACCATTGCATTAATGCAAAATGGAAAGTTTATAATTTATCTTCTTCTATGGTGTTATAATATTCTGTCAATTTTATAACATTAATCTGACAACAGAGCTTTTTATAATATACAATCACTTAAAATAGAGTCATATCCTAATATTTAATGCCCATGAAGGTATGTTTCATTAACACTGTTCTATGAGTTTTTACTAGTACAAATATATAATGTAGAAAAACATTGAACATCTGTGTACAATATTAATGATTCAAACCCCTTTACACCAATAAAACTTACAGTTTCACTTGAACACTACTTTTTCTTTACCTTATGTATCAGAGAATGCTAGAACATAGGGTTGGAATAGGGAACCTCTTGGGTAATTCAGTCTATTGGAATAATGCCATAAAGAGTTACTTTCCCACAGTTTCCATTACATATATCAACTGATGTCCATCACAGGTGGCAAACTCCTAACTTGTGACTCAAATCCTTCCACCTGCCCACTTGCACTTCTTTGGCTGTTTTAATCACATGGTTAGTTGGCCCCAAATTACTCAGTATGATTTTACAGAGAATGATGATTAATGAAAATCTCGCAAATAATGTGTTCGATGGCTTTGAAATCCATTATTTTAATCAGACTGAACAGGAATCCCAAAACACTAGTAAGTATTCAATGTAGCTGTGCAGAACAATAAAGTTCAGGAAGCCCTGACTGCATAAAAGCCATCAGAATCATACTATACTTCGAAGAGAACTCATCTATTGTTACCATTAGAATTTAGCATGATCTTAGCAGACAACTGCAGACAACTTCATCCTCCCTGTTGTATTAAGACATGATAATTTGTTGTTGTTTTTCTTTAGGAGGTGAATACTGTGCTCCACACATTTATACCAAATCCATGGGGCTCCCCTAATCTTGAGAAAGAAATTAAGTCACAATGGGGTTTGGAAGATCAAGATTCAAACTATAAGGTTCTGGATGCCTGTAACCATGGCATCTAGTTGCTCTGGTTAACAGAATTCATCCTGTCTTAGGGAAGAAAAGTTCAAAGTATCTTAGGAAGCAACAGGTGTATGTGAAAAAGGTTGCTTCAAAAGAGTTACTAAGTGGGATTCACACTTCTAGGCTGTCTGCCAGTGCAAATATTGCTTTATGTTAAAAACCAACTAGTTTAAACCAGTAATGTATCAAGAAATAGTGTTGGGTTTTATTTTTACCATTCCACAGAAAAGCTTTGGCGGCGGCCAGGAATTCACTTCAATATTCTTTCTGGAATTAGGGTGGGAGATCATACTGATCAAATAATTTAGCTTGGGGCTATGGTCATCTTTATACTATGGGCTCTTCCCCAGTGGGAAAGTCGGAGCTGATTTTACCTCCCAACATTGTTCTTGATCTTTGCTATCAAAAGGATTTATTTATTTAGAAATCCAGCAGCTATGTTTATTACCTCACTTCTAGATGACAGTGGAATATAAAATACCTTGGACATCCATCTGACTTATATTCAAACAAACTTCTTTGGGATCCCAGTAGGCAATTTAATCAATTCACAAGAGCTGAGCTTGTTAAGCAAGGGAATTTATTCACTGAGAGCCAAATCCTACAGTTCTTTCTCAAGTAAGGCTCTGACAAATTCAAGGAGTTGATTTCTTTGCAGCTAATCTCATCAGTAAAATTATTAATGCGCTTGCTTGCAGGAGCAGGCCACTAAATAAGAGTTTCATTGAGTATGAACTTGAGGATTCAAGCCTTAAGCAGAAAGGTTTCCCATGAAAAGTCTTCCTTCCAACATTAGCTTGAATTTGTGGTCTATATAATTGGTTATATTGCTGACAAATAAATGTTACCACACAGGGGTAACAAAATAACCTTCTTTCTTGCTGGATTTTACCTATTCCATGTTCAAAAGGTATCTACTATTTTTAACAAATTAAGCCCCTCTCTGTTGATTCTGTTCATATTAACAGCTGAAGATGGACAGCATTTCTTTGCACAATTAGTCACCAGAGGCTTGACTGTTATTATTTTTGTATCTTTTCCATGGTGTTAGTGTCATCTACTGTTTGTCTGTATCTACAGTAAAGAATGAACAATGATAGATGTCAGGGATATCTATTGCAAGTTCCTATACAATAAAATCTAAGCTATTAAATTGCCCCTCCTCCAGTAAATTCCATCTTTAATAAAATCTTTACAGAAAAAAATATTTTTAAAGCAAGATTATTTAAATGTGATGAGGAACATTGTTTTGGGGTTTTTGTTAACATAAGACAACAGTTTAATTTAGGTCATAATGACATCAGAGACATATATTTATTGCCATCTTTATTCCATCCAACAAAGCTTTAATCTGTGACAAGCCTAGGCTTGTAAAACAGCAGAGTGGTATGGTATCAGAGTATCAGAGAAACTACACTATGCCATATATTTTTAACAAGCTTGGTGTCAAGCACACTACATTTGCCAAAATCAAGGAGAAAGAAGAGGTTATTTTTTGTTGTTTATGTTTTCAGTTTATATTTACAGCTGAAATAGGCTTTGAAAATTCCTATAAAGATTTCAAGTACTGAGAGACATCTGTTTTTATGTGGTCATAGATGATAGAAGTGCCATTCTTTTTATGATATTGACAATCAGGCCACACCCTCAGTTTTGCAAAGTAAGATGTATGGGAATTAAGGCACATTTCCATCAGCTGCAGAACTCATCTGGGACTGGAAGGGTTTCAAAACTCAGTGGGATAAATGGCTTATCTTGGAAGAGGTCGAGAGAGGCAAACAAGATTTTAGCACTTGTTGGAGAGAGGTCAAAGTGGTAGTCATTACCCAGGGAGGACCAAACGGCTTTCCCTCTCCCTCAATTAGATGTCACTTTCTTTGTACTGCTGATATCATGAATTTATTAGGTCTCGCTAGTCATCCAAGAGTCACACCTGAATTATTAATGTGTTAAAAAAGAGAAGAAAGAAAGGAAATAAAACAACAAATTGGGAAAAACACAAAAGAAAACAAAAAATTCACTTTTCAGGCCTTCTTTATAAAATATAAACAAGCAAAAGGGTAAGAAGGCAATGGATGTGGTTTAATTAGGCCACAACTTTATTTAATTAAAATATCTGGGAACACCGATCCAGCAACAAATTGTACAGTGCATGTCTTCATCCTTTCCTTAATCATTTTCATATAACGCCAAAGCAGATCCCAGTGACTCTGCTCCTGGGACTCCATCACCCTCTCATCACATGAAATGAAAGGGGATCATAAAACAAGAAGGGTTGGCTCCCTGTTGTTCCAGACATAGGAGCTCCACCCCATTCTCCTCAGCTCCCTTAAAAGGGGGGTTGGCTCCCCAGTGTATGGGACGTAGAAGCCCCAGTCCCCCCTTACTCAGCTCCCTTAAGAGATGCTTTCCCTCATATCCTTTTCCAATCCATTTTATCCAATAAGCATAACCCTTCCACACAGAGTACCTGCACTGGACATCTGTCACAAGTTTTGCATACTAAGTTATGTCATTATAACCTAACCCACACTACTGCATCCCACCAGGTCCCAGATTTGCTGTGGGGAAGGTGAAAAAACCCACTTCACCTTAGCAATGAGTGAAAAAAATCCTTCCTAACCCCCCCCACCACCAAAAAAAAGAAAAGAAAAAAGGCAACTAGCATAATGCCCACAGAGGATCAAGAAAGAATGTGGTCCTTTTGTCAAATTCACGAGTGGGTGAGTGCTGCAAGCCCAACCCCAGTAAAGGAGGGCCTCTCCAGGGCTGAATGGGATACAAACACCCACTCTTCCAGTTACCAGGAAGGAAAATGCACCGACTTCTCCTGACTTGGCCCCAACTGCTTCCTGCCCTTCCTGTCCATCCCTGTAAACTTTCCCCCTAATCCCCACCTTGTTGTAAGAAGCCCTTAAAATGGAAATACCCCTTTTTTCCCAGGTAGCTGGACAAAGACCTCCTCAAAGGTTGCAGTGAGCATGGATTTTACATCTACAGGTGACTTCTAAAATTAGTCTAATTTTTTATATTTCTTTGTATTTATTTTGCATTGTATTTAGATAAATAACTTTACAGCTGAAATTCTTGTGAGGCATTACCAAACAGTACTGCTACTGTGTATGACTTCAATGCAGTGTCAGGATAAGAATACATCTATCTTGCAATAAAAAACCCACAGCACAGCTGTGGCTGGCCCAGGTCAGCTGACTCAGGCTGTTGGGCTAAAAATTGCAGTCCAGACATTCAGGCTTGGGCTGGAGCCCGAATATCTACACTGCAATTTTTAGCTCTGCAGCCCAAGCCCCATGAGGCCAAGTCAATTAATCCAGGCTCTGAGACTCAGTGCCATGGCTTTTTTATTGCAGTGATGCGTCAGCAATGCAGTACCAATATGATTTTACTAAGGTGAGATCATAAGACAAACTCAATTTGAATCAAATGAGTATAAATGCAATTTTTCTAAGTGTGATCTTACTATAACACACATTATCTTACTGTAACGTGATGTTTTAATTATTGGCCCAATCCAACCTCAACTGAAGTCAATGAGACTCTATTAAATTCCATATCCATTGGCTCCAGCCCAGTGTGATGTGGCTATAGTTACAGCAAAATAACTTTGTTTAAAGAGACATGGTAAGGTAAACATTTTTTTCTTGGTTGTATTATTAATAACATCTTAGTTTATTAAAAACAGAACTTTTAAAATTTCATTCACTTTTCACCAGTTAACTATGTGTTTACTTATTGAATTTCACTTAGGTTGAATGATGGAAATAAACTAGTCAATTTCACTTTTGTTTATATGCTATTTTAGTCAGTTCAACATTCTTGTTTTCATGAACTAGCCCAATGCTTTAGTATCTGGGTTGCAAACACTGCATGGGAATGTTTAAATTCAAATTAAAAGCGTATGACTGCTGTAAGTGTACTACTACAATATATAGATTATAATTTAAGGAGATGGAACTATTACACTAATGATGCAACCATGCCAATCTTGCTACAACATGGACTTTTCTATTTCACGCTTCTTGTTAAAATGTTATATTAATACAAGATGATGATCTGAGTATACTGTGATAATATAAATCATACATATTTCATCAAAAGTAAAATGCCAACAATGGTACATTTTAAAACAATAAAAAATAAAATTTCTAAATTATATCCCACAAACTGATGAGAAACTGGATTTAAAAAAACATTGAAATTGCATATTTGTATACAGCAACACAGCCTACAAAAGTTCAAAGATTTTTATATAGCATCTATCACTGATTTTTATATAGAGTCCATCACTATGGTACTAGCAGAAGCTTTCTTCTCAAAAGGTTAACCCTTTGAAATGAAACGAGACCTTTAGTTATTTCAGCACATAGAGAGTGCTCCATTACTGTTCTCTTCCTCTTTACTAGTAAGCAGGGGAAAAGTCTCAATGAAGTAATATGTATTTTTAATTAAGATGCAATCATTCTGACGTTGTGATTCTTAGGGCATACTTATGATTTTAAAAATGTAATTTTCAGTCTAAACATAATCCAAAAAGCTCATAACACATTTGCACAAAAAAGTAAGCTTTTAACCAATGCTCATTTATGGTGCCCATCATTTTAGGACCAGTAAGTATAAGAACAATTGGCTTGATATACAGAAATGTATCCCACTGCCAGATATGTTCCTCTACTAGGTCAACCTTCTAGGATGCCTTACCTTTTGATGAACTGGAGGCTAGTTTAACTAAGAATATTCCTTTAAAAGATTTAAAATCAGGATAGACAGACTTTCAATGTTTTGTAATGTAAATTTCATTATTATTTAAACAAACGATTAATTTGAAGCATGGACCTTTAAAAAACAACATTTTAAAACTGATGTTACTGAATTACAACAATTCTAGAAGTCTATGTCTTTCTTTAAAGAACTATTTGCATTTTCAGTGTTCCATCTCATATCATCAGATTGTCAAAGAGATGGATTTTCATTCTGGCAGTTTATTATTCTTATTAAATTATATTTTAGACACATTCAGTATTAAAATATATTTTTACTCTCCTTTGGAATTAGACACACTTAGAAGATGCAGAAGATTAGATATAATTAGAAGATTAGAATAGATTTCCTACTATATTGCAGTTTTCTTTTTAAAGTAACTAGTTTTTTTTAGGTAGCATACAAAACATTTACAAAAATAATGTATCCATGTTACTGCATCTCCATAGCAAAGATTTTTCATTTGTTCAGGGTTAGACCATGGTCTGTCTAGTTACTGACCACAGATTAAATAAATCAGCAATATACATAGTCTGTAATCATTTTTGAATCAATTACCATGGTTTAACTACTATACAGTCAATCATTTTCCACCTCTAGAACAGGCTACTTTCCAGGACAAGGTTCAGTATGACAAAATATTAGAAAATGCTACGATATTACCTTGATTTTAATTAAAGAAAGACACTAACCCCATTCTCAATTATGATACTGATATTTTCAAAACTTGTTTTAAAAAAACATAATTACATATGGTTGTTTTTTTATTACTTTGCTTATTTTGTCAATCAATCCATGCAATTTGCCTTTAAAGTGTTCTTTTCAGTAGCTGTTATTAATATACCAAAATACTGAAATTTGAAAAAAAGTTATTCTATCCATTTTCCCAAGCTATAGGTTGAGCATGAGAAATACACTTCATCCTCTTCATATAGTTATCCTAAGGTGTTGTCTGCTCTTTTAGCTGCAAGCAAACCTGCAGTAAATTCCTATTTATCTCCTTGCCAATCAAGGAGTGAATAACTGACAGTTACAGAGCCTTATCTGGGACTCCTGTCTGTGGTGCATTCTGCTAAGTGATGTCATTGCTCTAGCACAAGAAAATAAGCAGATTATTACAGTGACCAGAAGCAAACTAAACATTTGGATTTTTGCATGGACAGATTTACACACTGTCTGTCAGATAAAGCACAGTTTGCCTGCTGCTTACACAACAAGAATGTGCCTGACAGCTTCTTCCCAGCTTTAGTATCTGATTACATAAATAGGCCATTCCCCACCATTCCTAAAGACTGACAGTCTGTCTTAGCTTAAAGAGCAATATCAGTCAGCTTTTCTGTCTTGGACACTAGTCTGATTAACATCAGGGAACTTCCTGGAGGTCCAATCAGTTGTTTTTTTCTTGTACTTGGGATAATATAAAAACTTATGGCCACAAGAAAAAGAAAAGGCACATTATACATTAAATAAATTACAAATGATGGGGGCAAATCCTGTAATCCTTTAGTCAGGCAAAACTCTCATTGATCTTTCTGGGATTTTTGACTGAGTAAAGACTGAAAAACTGAGCTGTATAGTAGGAAGCTACTAAATTTAAAGCATATATATATATGCGTAATATATATATACCAGAGCTAGTAAAACACTAGGAATGGCTAATTACCTCTCCACGCATACAAGAGAAAACTAGCTTTTGCATGTGGAAGCCTCATAAATTCAGTAGTTTTGTTTTTTTCAAGTTTGCAGTTGCATTTACCAAATTAAACTTGAAAACTGTCATACTGAGACCTTCCTAAACCTTATGTATTTAATTTTATTAATTGCACAACAGTTAGCCTGTTTTAATGATTCTAC
>NC_134235.1:98091383-98138883 GCF_965152275.1 Natator depressus | reverse complement strand
CCAGCTGTTATAGCCGGCCCCAACGAGAAGGCTTAGGGGCCATAGACTGCTTGCTTTGCTCTGCCCCAGCCAGGTATTGCAGACTGACTGTTTGCTCTATCATCCCTAGAGGATCAGAGCTCTGCAACTGCTATTGCCTGCTCTAGCCAATGCCCTGGGAGGCATAGACTAAGTGATTGCTGGGTCTCCAGCAGGGGTCCTGAGCCCCCATCATTGAAATTGCCAGATCCATCAGGGAATCCCCATGATTGGGTGACGGGGTGTGCCAACTCCCCATTGGGCCAACTGGAGTGGCCCAACTCGACACACAGCGTGTCCCCCTCCCCCCCCGGTGATAGCCCTATTTATGGAGAAATACATAACCAAAGTGCAGGCAAGTACTTGGTGTTGGTCACCATTTTATGTGAACTTTTGTTGTTTCAGCTGAAGAAGCAAAAGACACAGTATATTATGTCTGATTGACTTTCATGCATATTGATCTTGATGTGGAGTATGAGTTGCACTTTCAATTCTTCAGTACAGGACCTCTTAGTATCAACTATTAACACCATGGATTCTATCCTGTCGCTAATTTAGCAGCTCTAAATTCCCATATGTAGCAACCAAACACCTTTCCTATTAGTCAGAAAAGTGGCTGTGTAACAAGTGGCTCATTTGAATTCCAACTGCTAAATGGACAGGTTCAGCCAAGGATGGAAGAGAAGGTATTCCTCATCACGGCATGGGACCTCAGTTATTTTAGAGTGACTTAAATCAACTGAAACAATGAGGTGTCCTTGTGGCACCTTAGAGACTAACAAATTTATTGAGCCTAAGATTCTGGCTTCTGGCTCTGTCAATCTGTTTCTTCACTTCACCAGGTTGAAGAACAGATTGACAGAGCCAGAAGAGTACCCAGAAGTCACCTACTACAGGACAGGTCCAACAAAGAAAGTAACAGAACCCCACTAGCCATCACCTACAGCCCCCAACTAAAATCTCGCCAGTGCATCATCAAGGATCTACAACCTATCCTGAAGGACAATCCCCCACTCTCACAGACCTTGGGAGACAGGCCAGTCCTCGCTTACAGACAGCCCCCCAACCTGAAGCAAATACTCACCAGCAACTACACACCACACAACAAAAACACTAACCCAGGCATCAATTTCTGCAACAGACCCCGTTGCCAAGTCTGTCTGCATATCTGTTCAAGGGATACCATCATAGGACTTAACCACATCAGCCACACCATCAGGGGTTCATTCACCTGCACATCTACCAATGTGATATATGCCATCATGTGCCAGCAATGACCCTCTGCCATGTACATTGGCCAAACTGGACAATCTCTACGCAAAAGAATAAATGGACACAAATCAGACATCAAGATTTATAGCATTCAAAAACCAGTAGGAGAACACTTCAATCTCCCTGGACACGCAATAACAGACTTAAAAGTGGCAATTCTTCAATAAAAAAACTTCAAAAACAGACTCCAATGAGAAACTGCAGAACTGGAATTAATTTGCAAATTGGACACTATCAAATTAGGCCTGAATAAAGATGGGTCACTACAAAAACTAATTTCCCCCACCTTCTTGTCAACTGTTTGAAATTGGCCACTTTGATTACGCTGGCCTCATTACCACTACAAAAATGATTTTTCCTCCCTTGGTATTCACTCCCTTTTTGTCAGCTGTTGCGAATATCCCGCTTCCACTTAACTGAATTGGCTTGTTAGCACTGACCCCCCACTTGGTAAGGCAACTCCCATCTTTTCATGTGCTGTGTATTTATACCTGCTTACTGTATTTTCCACTCCATGCATCTGATGAAGTGGGTTTTAGTCCATGAAAGCTTATGCCCAAATAAATTTGTTAGTCTCTAGGTGCCAAAAGGACTCCTTGTTGTTTTTGCTGATACAGACTAACATGGCTACCAAGCAGAATGTTTTTACACTAACCTCATTGGCTAATTCCTATTTGGGCTAAGCCAACAGTCATATAAGAAGTGCCCTGAAATTTCTATAGACCACAATTGGTGAAGACATTAGTTTTATACCCCAGTGGACAGATGGTGAGTCAGATTCTTTCCTCCCACTCCAACCCTAGCCACTCCCTCAGTGTAAAGGAACTGGGCAGCTGCTGTAAGCTGTCAGGAAAGCAACTGGGATTTCCCTTGCAAAAGTAAATCTTCATGTGACCTACACCACCGTCCAAATAAAGGCTGTTTTGTAGGCAGAAGGGGCAGAGTACACAGGGGTTCCGCAATTCCAACCAGTGTATCAACTATGGGGGGAGAGGGCCTGTTACAAATATGTGCTTGTTAGAGCAGTCACATGGCTGCTGACAGCCCCTAGGTTTGGAGAAAGCAAAGAAAGTTGAAAGACAGACGGTTATCCAGTCTCTTTTTTAAAACCTCCAGGGAAGACGATTCCATGACTTCCCTAGTCACTTTGTTCCATTGTCCTACTTTCTTACAGTTAGGAAGTTTTTCCTCAGATTTAATCTAAACCTGCAATGCTGTAGTTTGAATCCATTGCCTCTCATCCTGCCCTCTGTGGCAAGAGAACAATTTTTCTCCATCTTTCTACGGCTGTTTTTCAAATATTTGAAGACGACTATCATGTCCCCTTTTAATCTCCTCTTTTCCAAATTAAACATACTCAGTTAATTCAGCCTTTGGTCATATGACTTGCATTCCATCCCTCTGATCATCTTTGTTGCTCACCTCTGGATCCTTTCCAGTTTCTCTACAACCTTTCTTTACAGCAGTGACCAAAACTGGACAGAGTACTCTAGTGGAGGCCTAACAAGCGCCGAGTAGAACGGCACTATCGCCTCCCGTGACTTGTGTGCTATGCCTCTGTTAATGCAACCCAAAATTGCATTTGCTTTTTTGCAACAGCATCACATAGAATCATAGGACTGGAAGACACCTCAAGAGGTCGTCTAGTTCAGTCCTCTGCATTCATGGTAGGACTAAGTATTAGACCACCCCTGACCTGTGTTTATCAAACCTGCTCTTAAAAAATCTCCAGAGATGTAGATTCCAGAACCTCCCTAGATAATTTATTCCAGTGCTTAACTACCCTGACAGGAAGTTTTTCCCGATGTCCAACCTAAACTGCCCTTGCTGCAATTCAGCCCATTGCTTCTTGTCCTCTCCTCAGAGGTTAAAGAGCACAATTTTTCTTCCTCCTTCTTGTAACAACCTTTTATATACTTGAAAACTGTTATCATGTCCCCTCTCAGTCTTCTTTTCTCCAGATTAAACAAACCCAATTTTTTCAATCTTCCCTCATAGGTCATATTTTCTAGACCTTTAATCATTTTTGTTGTTCTTCTCTGGACTTTCTCCAATTTGTCTACATCTTTCCTAAAATGTGGCACCCACAACTGGATACAATACTCCAGTTGAGGCCTAATCAGCATGGAGTAGATTGGAAGAATTACTTCTGTCTTGCTTACAACACTCCCTAGATCCCTTTCTGCAGTACTACTTCCTACAATCACTTCCCATTTTGTATGTGTGCAATTGATGGTTCCTTCCTAAGTGGAGTGCTTTGCATTTGTCCTCATTGAATTTCATCCTACTTACTTCAGACCATTTCTCCAGTTTGTCCAGATCATTTTGAATTTTAATCCTATCCTCCAAAGCACTTGCAACCCCTCCCTGCTTGGTATCATCCACAAACTTTATAAGTGTACTCTCTATGCCATTATCTGGCTGCTAGTGATCACCCCTTCATCCTCCAGGTATTTGCAAATTGAATGTTTTATACATTGCTCTAGTAGGTTCCCAGGTATTGAGGTCAGGCTGGCTGGTCTATAGTTCCTTGGCTCCTCTTTTTTCAAGATGGGCACTACGGTAGCCTTCTCCAGTCTCCTCGGACTTCACCTGTCATCCATGAATTTGCAAATATTATTGCTCGTGCCTCCAAGATTTCTTCAGCTAATTCCTTCAGCACCTTGGGGTGAACAGCATCAGGTCCTGCTTACTTGAATTCATTCAAATTAGTCAGAAGATCTTTGATATGTTCTTTACTTATCTTCATCTGCATTCCGTCACTTTTTTTTTTTGTATGAAAACTGAAGGAAAGTAGGCATTGAGCAGCTCCACCTTCTTATCATATTCTGTTACCAGTTCACTTTCTCCATTGAGCAGCGGACCCACACCAACCCTGACCTTTGTTGTCTGACATACTTGTAGACCCCCTTTATGTAGTCCCTAATATTTCTTGTCAACTGCAACTCATGTCATGCTATACACATCCACACATAGGTCAAAATACTGGCGTAACTTAGGCCTAAACCTTTAAAACATGTTGAATAGCAGATGCTGTTTTTGTGTTTCACACAGAAATGTAGATTGAATAACTAGCTAATATTAACCACAAACTCTTATCTTTTTCTTTAATTTTATATTTTTACACCTAAGAATTTGTAAGGTAATAATGTTATTACTAGATAAATAAATCTAAAAGGTGCTAATTAAGATTTAAGAAACTATACCAGAAAATTACAGCTGTCTAAAGTATTAAGTTACAGACCCTTTCAAGTTGCCTAGGCAACATGACCACAAAATATTGCAAACAGAATATGATTAATAAGATTTATATACAAAATAACTAATCTTTAAATTATATCTAACTAGTTGTTTGTTTTGCACTACAGAAGCTGATATATTCAAATAGCATGTTGAGAAGACAACGTGAAGTCTAAATCTTCAAGGTAAATCAGCCAAAATGTTATAAGGCCATAAGTCCTGATCAACCATATGATTGACAATTGCTTAGAGAAAAAGTTTTGCATACAAAGTAATCTACTGAGGTGTAAGGAATAATCAAGTACTGGCACAAAAGTATGTACTGCAGTTCTGTATGATTTTGTTAACTGTTATCTCCTACTGGAGAGTGACCAAGCAAATGAGTCAAATTACTTTATATTGCTGCATGATTAACTAGTAAACAAGGAGAACACCATCAAGGAGCATGAAGAGATTTTACATAAAAATTCTGTTTTAACTTCAAAATGGATATTTCTACAGACAGGTAAAAGTGCGGATGGAAAGGGGAAAGCTGGCAAAAGGACCAAAGCGAAGAAGGGGTTCAAGGAAAGTAATTTGCCAAAAAGGGACATAACTTGTATCCTGATTGGACATTTCAAATCTTTGACAGAAACCTGGGTCTCTTTCTGACTGCCCAACATCAGCAGCTTTGGAGGAGGAACCAGGCTGTATCCCCGAGCAGAAAATGTATAAAAAGCCCTTTGTTGTTCAACATGCTGTTCCCTAAAGCTGGAACGTCTCAACAAGAGAGAGACTGTGAGTAGGACTGTCATCATCTGACCATTGAGAGCTCCTTCTGCTTGGTAAGATCTAAAGACAAACACCCTATTAACTCCATCTTTCAAAGTCCAATCTAGGAGACCACTGCGAAATCCAGGAAGAGACTAGGAATACATCTGTTATAATGCCATGAGTGAATCATCTGAATGAACTCTATCTTGAGAAACCAGTAAACTGTAAAGTTGAACTGGAAAATAAACCTTTATGCCAGCTGCAATTGATAAATAGAAAAATAATTTGTATACGTGTATTTTTGTTCACCCAAGTGATGACGTGGTTATGTTAAGCTACATGCTTCCCAGAAAGTACATACCTAGTTAAAATCTTCTGGATGATTAAAATGCATGATGTGTACTTGTATTTTACTAACAAGTTTAATCTTAATTGTCTAAAAGTTACGCTAAATCAATAAGTAATTGAGAGTGTTGAGGCTGGAGAAAGTCATTGCACTGATTAAGCCTAATATATCTGTGAGAAGTGCTGAGTATTTCAAAGAGTTCAGCCTAAAATCACAGAGAAGTGACGAGAGAATTGACAATTTCTTCAACAAAAATAGAAAGAAGCTTTGGATTGGCTCATAAACTAAAGAGTTTACCACTCTTTGAACCTGTGGTTAAAGTGGTATCAGAGCTTACAGTACTGATTAAATTACAAAGAAATTAAAATATCTTCAAAATTATTAACTGCATGTTATATTACAGGTTTACTGCATGATAGTAGTCTTGTGGCTATGTAAGTTGCAAAACTTGGCTACGAGTATCACCTGGGCAACGTAATTTTGAACTGAATTGACATTCTTTGATAATTAAGTAACCTGTGTATATTTCTAAATCCTACTTTAGAGTTAACTGAGGTGAACAGCCCATAATTCCACTGAAATATAAACCTGCTTGGAAGTAAATAAAGATTTACGTTTAAAGGATCCATAGTTCGATGTTAATATTAAAATCATCTGACCACAGCAGTACAGAACTAGAATAAAAGTTTGCCTTTGTAACAAGACCTTGAATTAATTGAACTGGTTAATATATCTTGAAAATTGTAACATCCCATGTTGAGTTCAGTTTTTTACATAGTGTACACTATCATCTAACCATCTTTATTTAGCTTTCTGTAATTTCTAATCTGCTTTAAAACCTATTTTTGCTAATAGAATTCATAATTTACAGTAGTTCTCCAGTCTGTAGTTTAGCTAAGGAACACAGATCCAAAGAACAGAAAAAAATAACTGGTTAATTAAATTATTTAATCGATGCCTGTTTTGTAAACTAACTTTCTCACAGGACAATGTAAATAGATAAATAACAATTGGAATAAATGTTCACTGTCCACTGGTTATAGCTCCTGTATGATAACTATCCACATGCTGACTGAAGATCCAGCCCTAGCTCATTGATATCTGGGGTTAGTTTGATCACATAAGGTTAAAGTCTTTAATGATAAAGAAGAATCACCACTCACAACAGCATATGGAGGAAATATATTCTGCTCCCTTAGACCTGAACACTGCCACTCAATGAACAATGGCTCTCAGTCTGCTAATTGGAGAATACAGAGGTGTAAAGGTCAGGTGTAAAAACAATAGGGGATAAAAAGTAAGGTAAACTAGAAGAAATTACAGCACTTTCCAGTTGTAACAATGACAGCGGCTAGTGAGAAATGAGGATTTCATATACATGTATCACCACTGCAAAGGTTGGAAAACAAGACTTTCTGCACTCTAGTCTGTTGGCACTATGCAAACACTTTTCCTTCCTAGGGACAACTGGGTATGCCCCAGTAAAGACTAAATACTTCCAGTATTATCCTGACTTGGAATTAAGACGATCATTCTACAAAGAAAATTTTTTAATCTAATGAACAATAGTTGTGATTGATCCAAGGTGCTGACTGGACCTGATTCAGACCCCACTGAAGTCAGTGGAAAGACTAATACTCACTTCAATGGGTCTTGGATCAGGCCATTTAAAAGTAAACTGTTGAACCACTCCTCACAATGTAAGTAAATAAATTATATGCTGTAATTTAGAAATAATAAATAAGCATAATTTTATCTTGCTTCCCTTTCATACTTAAATACCATCCTGCTTAGTAGTTTACTCAGTTGAAAAATGAAACTAGCAATGAATGATGTGTGTCTGATCTTAGTCAAACTCTAAAGCGCCTTTCACAGATTGAATATTCAAATGCAAATTGTAACCAGCACATTTATAAAAAAATGTGCAGTGCTACAGAGGACCTTTCCTTCTAACTTTTTCACATACATTTTTAAATAATTAGTATGTTTATATTTGCAACCTTTCCTTAATTCAAATTACAAATGCTGACACTGTCCTAGTCAACAGTATTTATCTGCTCCTGTATTTACACAGAGTCGTTAGACCATGTCAGTACTGAAACAAAATTTCCAAATGGAATGTTCTACTAAAAATGTTTTTCACCGTGTTCCTTTTTCCTCTCTATTTTTCCCTGGTGTGTAGTTAAAGACTGGCTTTGAAAACATATACCTTAAGAAAAGAAGCTCTAGACAGTGATTTTTTTTTAATACTTGCAAAGGGTTGTCATGTTTCAGCTTTTTTCCCCCTACACTGACTTGTCCACTCTTCAGTTTACTAAGACATGCACTTAAAGTATAATAAGGGAAGACTACATTATGTGTCAAATTAAATGTTGTTGATACATGCTTTAAGTGTACATGCACTGACATTCAGTTATGGATCATCTGCTGGACAATAATACTTGCACATTCCCTGCCTGACAGATTGTTCTGTATTTTGTATGAGATGCCCTAATGTTTTTGACGACTCGTACAAGACCACACATTTCAGCAAAATTTCCAAATTAATGCTGAGACTAGTTTACAATGTTTTGTTCAGAAGCGCTCACTCTTGCTGATTGTGTCCTCAATAATAAACCATGGCCTGAGGCGATTTTTCTCAGAATGTTTATGATGAGAACTCATTCATCTAAATCTACTGGCCAATGGAATAAAATAAATCAAGAATTTCCAAAAATATAACAATATTTGTGTTCACTAGATAATTGATGACTGCAGCTGCACTAATTAAAACCTATCTGAGTTTCATTAATCTTGGTCACTAGGTCCAATTGCTATATACCACACCCTGATCACAGCATGTTGTCCTTGCATGTGTCCTATTCAGGTGAGGTTTTACTTTTAATAATACTTTCACAGTATTATTAGTATACTTTAAAAATCTCAGCTAAGATGCACAGAAGATGCATGTCTGATACATAACTAATTTAGTTTGGGTTCACACTTGATATGCTTAATAATATATTTAAAGCACAGTTTTAAGATACTCAAGAACAAAGTATTTTCAATAAAACGCTTGCTAAGACTCTGTGACCCCCAAAATGGGAAAATAAAAATGTGCCTAGTTACAATATCTGAGGACACTATTGTTATAAAATGCTGTTTAAACAGGTTGTTTATAACAGGGAATATACAGAATTAGTTTAATATTATTTCAGTGGCATTTTATCTGCATGCCTAAAAGTACCCCAATGAAATCAGAACTATATCTTCACTAAAGAATTTCTAGGTAATAGCTCCACCATACATATATTTTTCTATATCAGACAACATTTTTATAGCTGTAGATATGCTTTGCTTGTTAAAGAAAAAGAAATGTGTCAAAAACTTGTGGTTCAGATAAATATCTACAGAAAAAGCTATAACTAATGTTAATAACTAAGCTGCCTTGCAGATCATAAATACTAGGAAATATAAATAACTCCTAGAGACAACTGTACGATCTATATTTGAGGAAAGGCAACATTTGAGTAATCAATCATATGAAGCCAACACTGTCATAAGCTGAGTTTATGAAAATACTTGTAAACATTTATTAAATGTAAATCCCTCTTCAAAATGTGTGTTATAGGAGATCTCTATTTTTTTATGCAATTTGGAGTATGTAATATACAGTTGTTGATAAATATACAAAAGCCTTGTTGGAGGAATTGCTTTCTATTGGTCTCAAAATGTCTTTGCAGTGATACAATTTGTTTCTAACTAACGTGATACAGCCTACATAATAGAGAATTACTGGTAAAATGTGAAATCTAGCTATTACATCTTTATCTGCAAAGTGATCTTCACTATTAAGACTACTGAGGTTCCTCCAAGATTTTAAACTAAATTTTTGCTTTCAAATACACTGATGTACATCTGGAATGATTTGACTGAAATCAATGGAGTGATAATTAATAGCTGAGGTAACTGAGAACAGAATTTTCCCCATTATTTATAAAGTGATTCTTTACATTGTATTAAAGTTTTTAGCAATACAAAATGAAATGCTATATATTACAAAAAAAAAAAAAAATTAGAGGGCCCTATTATCCCGTCCATATGCTCCTCATACAGATGGGTAAGGAAATTCTACAAGATTCTCATTACAGAGTTTTTTAAGCCTCGTCTATGCTTACAGCAGTGTATAGAGTACAGGGACTACACGTGTGGCTACATGTCACAGTGAAGGCAGACAGGCATCCAGCCTTGTCACTGGGGTGTGTAACTACATGCAGCATTGAAAGGGTCTGGCAGTGGAGAAAGGATCCGGCAGTGGGGAAAGGCTCTGGCAGTGGGACACTATATTGATAAAAATAGCAGTGTAGATGGGGGAAGGCATGGCTTGGGCTTGTAGGGAACTGAATAGGGTATATACCCTAGGGTTCAAGCACAAAAGCACTCTACTCTGTTCACCTAAGCCATGCTTCACCATCTACACTGCTGTTTATACCTACGCTAGCTGGGTGTACATTGCCTGTACTCTACACACCACCCTAAAGTAGATGTACCTGTAAGGGTGTGTGATTTACCCTCTCCTTAGCCTCCTATTACTTGCATAACTGGGTGGGAGGTCAGCCCCTAAACCAGTGGGGTTCCAAAGATCCCCAGAGGCTCTGTGGCTTGGCAATGCTGGAAACTTACTATTTGCATTTCATGACTCTTCTTATTTTAACTATGCAAATACACAGAATCATAAGACTGGTAGGGACCTAGAGAGGTCATCAAGTCTGGTCCCCTGCACTCATGGCAGGACTAAGTATTATCTAGACCGTCCCTGACAGGTGTTTATCTAACCTGCTCTGAAAAATCTCCAATGATGGAGATTCCACCACTTCCCTGGGCAATTAATTTCAGTGCTTAACCTCTCTGTCAGTTAGGAAGTTTTTCCTAATGTCCAACCCAAACCTCCCTTCCTTCAATTTAAGCCCATTGCTTCTTGTCCTAACAACCTTTTATGTACACCTCTACCCCGATATAACGCGATCCAATATAAAACAAATTCAGATATAACGCAGTAAAGAAGCAGAGCAGCGGCACGCTCAGGGGAGGAGGCAGAGCAGAGGTAAGCTGGGGCGGGGAGGGTGCAGGGAGGGCCACAGAAAGTAACCGGGGGGCACAGTGGAAACGCTCCCCGACCCAGCTCGCCTCCACATCCTCCCCCTCCCTCCCAGGCTTGCCGCGCGAAACAGCTGATTCGTGGCAAGCCTTGGAGGGAGAGAGGGAGGAAGGAGAAGCGGAGCGGTGGCGGCGCGCTCAGGGGAGGAGGCGGAGTGGAGGTGAGCTGGGGCAGGGCGGGAAGTTGCCGGTGGGTTCTCTGTACCCATCAATTTTTCTCCGTGGGTGCTCCAGCCCCGGAGTCAGCGCCTATGGCGGCAGCGTGTCTGGCTCTGACATGCTGCTCTGAGCGGCGCGTTAAAGGGGGCTGGGCCGGTGGTCAGGGGACAGGGAGCAGGGGGGGTGTTGGATGGGTCGGGGATTCTGAGGGGTCAGTCGGGGCAGAAGTAGGTTGCGGTCGGATAGGGGGCAGGGCCAGGCTGTTTGGGGAGGCACAGCCTTCCCTACCCAGCCCTCCACAGCAAGTTCGATATAACGTGGTTTCACCTATAATGCGGTAAGATTTTTTGGCTCCCCAGGACCGTGTTATGTTGGGGTAGAGGTGTACTTGAAAACTATTATCATGTCCCCTCCCAGTCTTCTCTTCCCCAGACTAAACAAACTCTTTTTTTTCAATCTTCCCTTATAGGTCATGTTTTCTAGACTTTTAATCATTTTTGTTGCTTTTCTCTGGACTTTCTCCAATTTGTCCACATCTTTACTGAAATGTGGCACCCACGACTGGACACAATACATCAGTTGAGTATTTGATTCAGCACAGAGTACAGCAGAAGGATTATTTCTCGTGTCTTGCTTACAACACCCCTGCTAATACATCCCAGAATGTTGTTTGCTTTTTTTTGCAACATTGTTACACTGTTGACTATATTTAGCTTGTGTTTCACTATGACCCCCAGATCTCATTCTGCAGTACTCCTTCCTAGACAGTTGTCAAAGTTCCTTCCACACTCTGAACTTTAGGGTACAGATGTGGGGACCTGCTTAGAAAACCCCCTAAGCTTAATTTTAGCAGCTTAGGTTAAAACTTCCCCAAGGTACGAACTATTTTACCTTTTGTCCCTGGACCTTTTGTACCTTTATTGCTGCCACCACCAAGCGTCTAACAAATATAACCGGGAAAGAGCTCACTTGGAAACGTCTTTCTCCCCAAAATCCCCCCAAGCCCTACACCCCCTTTCCTGGGGAAGGCTTGATAAAAATCCTCACCAATTTGCATAGGTGAACACAGACCCGAACCCTTGGATCTTAAGAGCAATGAAAAAGCAATCAGGTTCTTAAAAGAAGAATTTTAATTAAAGAAAAAGTAAAAGAATCACCTCTGTAAAATCAGGATGGTAAATACCTTACAGGGTAATCAGATTCAAAACATAGAGAATTCCTCTAGGCAAAACCTTAAGTTACAAAAAGACACAAAAACAGGAATATACATTCCATTCAGCACAACTTATTTTATCCGCCATTTAAACAAAACAGAATCTAACGCATATCTAACTAGATTGCTTATTAACTCTTTACAGGAGTTCTGACCTGCATTCCTGCTCTGGTCCCGGCAAAAGCAACACACAGACAGAGAGAACCCTTTGTTCCCTCTCTCCCCCACACCCCAGCCTTGAAAGTATCTTGTCTCCTCATTGGTCATTTTGGTCAGGTGCCAGCGAGGTTATATTTAGCTTTTTAACCCTTTACAGGTGAAAGGGTTTTTCCTCTGGCCAGGAGGGATTTAAAGGTGGTTAGCCTTCCTTTTATATTTATGACAGCAGTCATTTCCTATTTTGTATGTGTGCAACTGATTGTTCCTTCCTAAGTGGAGTACTTTGCATTGGTCCTTATTGAATTTCAGCCTATTTACTTCAGACCATTTCTCCAATGTGTCCAGATCATTCTCAATTTTAATCCTATCCTCCAACACACTTGCAAACCTTCCCATGTAGTATCATAAGACCTACAGTTCATATATCATTGAGGTGAACATGGTGGATGAGTGAAAATTCATACTTTTGCTGCTGCTATACTTTAGTTGGGTGATTATTTGAATGGGTGAAGCACAATTGTTTATGTTGTGACATCGACACCTTAGCGAAGAACAGAGACTTTTTTAAAATGAAAGTTTACAATTTTCAGAGTACTGTATAGCAAAAACCAAAATATAACATTAAATTGTAGGAACTTCTGTTGTGTCATGGTCATCATTTATTTCTGTTGTTGATGGTAAGGCGGTAGGTAGTATTTTGGAGCTCTGCTATATGCGTCCTTGACAAAGACTTTTAATTGTTCTTCCTGTAGCCTGTCCATGCTGCAGCCTGACAGCAGCCTCTGTGCTTGTCATGATCAGCAGGAAAAAATATGCATTGTGCTGTCCCAAGGGTAGAGAAGTGGGCAAGGACTTCCTTAAAGGACTTCCTTAAACTTTGCTAAATATCTGCAAGGACAAGGACTTCCTTAAACTTTGCTAAATATCTGCGACAGTGCCAATGGAGCATGCTCAGAAGTGATTTTTAAATTGATTTTAACTTTATTGTCTGACAATTTTCCTTCCTCCATTCTTGATTGTGGATATAGTTTAAAGTTATATATCAAGAACCAATGTTCAGTTTTGAGTTGTCTATGTGAAAAAAGATAATATTTTGATCAAAGAGAATGTAATATTTACATTTCAATACAAAAATATGAAAACTTTTTTTTTTGTAATGTTATGAATGAGTGAAAACAGGAGGGCACAATTGAAAGTGTTTTGCAACCTTAGCTATAGGATTCTTCCCACAATCCAATACCTGTAAAACTGACCATTGCAAAAAAAAGTTCTGATATTCAGCCTAAATCTTCCCAAATATTTATTTTCATCCTATTACTTCTACTTACAAACCATAGTTATTCCCTGCTCTCCACATGCATACAGTTTTCAAACGCTTTTAAACTGTTGTTGTTTCTCTCTTGGCCAAGCTATATATGTTTAGTCTTCTCACTCTTCCTTCTATCTTTCAAATACTTAAATAGTTGTAATTGCTGTTTACAAAATTCTGTCCATTTTGGCTACATCTCTAGTATTGAGGTGCCGAAAAATGAACACCCAAGAAGGTTTTGACGTTACTTTGTTTCAAATGAACCCAATTCTGTTGCATATTTTGGATAGCTTCTTGGGGTGACAAGATTTGCAACAAAACGTCACAGCCAAAGTCAATGCAATTGTGGACTTCACATGGAGAGGCATCCAGTCATGCATCCGGGAGGCAATCTGTATCAAATGCTATAGATTATATTTACTGTATTGATTTCATTCACATTTTCTCTAATTCTTCTCAAGTCAACAATCAGGTTTGTCTGGTCCAAAAAGTTCTTTAGAATCTCATTCTCTGTTTATTCCTCATGGTTTCCATTACACTCAATGCTTAAAATTTTTCTCAGAAAACATATTCCATAATTGAATTAGGTAATCTAAGATAGACTCACCAAAGGTAAGTGTCAGGTTGTCTTTTTTTTTTTTAATTCTGTAAATCAGTAACACATTAGGTTTTTTCTTTCCCATCTTTTGTCACCTTCCTATTTTTCCATGACTATTAAATAATATCTGTGGCTCAATAAGTCCATTAGTTAATTTCCTTAAAACACTAAAATGTATATAATTCGAACCATCTTATTTCCCCAAATATTACTGTGGAAATAAAATAAGCTATTATTAACAACTACATTTCTAAGAGGATTGGCCCATGCCCCAGGGATGGGGGAGATGATGACTTCATGTCACCTACCTGATTCTCGGGTTGTCTTAGACCAACTTTAGGAATGCTCTAAACAGCAGCCTCCAAGAGGCCATTCCACAACCACTGTAATTACTAATGGAATCCACAGGCATTGTACAGGAATCACTGAAGTTGAGCAACATTCCAGCGACATTCACTTCACCACAACTATTATCTGACATATCCCCTACACCAGGCCAGGTTGAGGGGAACTGGACTGGCTGTGCTGGCTTTACGCCACCAGGGAATTCCTTTATTCCAACAGTATTTCAATGTAGCCGGTTAAATTGGGCTTTAAGGCTGCTCTGCACAGTTGGAAGAGTCATTGATGTTGGAAATGTTGAGGTAAGGAAAATGAATGATAATGCTAGCTCACCACAGTGTTCCTCAACTCTCAGTGGGATAGGGGGAAATGACAGTTGAAAACAGTAGTATCTATTATGCATCAGAGGTTAGGCAGATAAACATTTTAATTTAGTGCTCCAGAGCAAAAGGCACAGGAATAATACTCTACCCTCATCCAGTTGTGGAAAAGCCCTTACAATCCTGTTAATTTTGCATGGAATCTGAGAATCCACTAAGCCAGGGGCGTGCAAACTTTTTGGCCTGAGGGCCATATTGGATTTGTGTGGAGGGCCAGTTAGGGGACGCTGTGCCTCCCCAAACAGCAAGGCGTGGCCCAGTCCCTGCCCCCCTATCCAAGCTCCCCAGCTTCTCGCCCCCTAATGGCCCCCTGGGACTCCTGCCCCATCCAACCCCCTCTATTCCCCGTCCCCTGACGGCCCCCCCGGGACTCCTACCCCATCCACCCCCCGCCCCCTGATCACCCCTGGACCACTTGCCCCTGACTGCCCCCCGCCGCCCCATCCAATCCCCCCCCTCCTTCCTGACTGCCCCCCTGGAGCCCTGCCCCATTCAACCCCCCTGTTCCCCGCCCTCTGACCACCCTGACCCCTATCCACACCCCTGTCCCCGACCACCACCCCGGACTCCCCTGCCCTCTATCCAACCCCCCCTGCACTCTTACTGTGCTGCCTGGAGCACCAGTGGCTGGCGGTGCTCCAGCTGCCTGGCTGGAGCCAGCCACACCGCTGTGCAGCACAGAGCACCGAGTCAGGCTGCACCTCTGCAGCTGCGTTGCCCAGCAGGAGCTCACAGCCCCGCCACCCAGAGCATTGCGCCAGTGGCGCAGTGAGCTGAGGCTGTGGGGGAGGGTGAACAGCAGGGGAGGGGCCAGGAGCTCAGGGGCTGGGCAGGAGGGTCCCGTGGGCCGGACGTGGCCCATGGGCCATAGTTTGCCCACCTCTGCACTAAGCCCTATATTGTCAATGTAAAAGTGACTTTGTGCCTTACTTTCTTCCTCTTATAACTTTTTATTATATATAAAAGGAAATTAAATACAAATAATTATCATAACTATGATGAGGGTCTGATCAGTCTTCATGATGTAAGCTGATTGGTGCAGGCATAAAGAAGGAATTCCCTTCCACATACAACTGGTACAATTGACTGGGTGCATAAAGTTTTAGGATTTTTTTTTCAACTTTCTTTAAAGCACTATTGGCTTGATTGAGTGACTTGAATGACTGCCATTGGCTTGACTGACTGGAGTTCCGATCCTAGATATCTACGCCTAACATATATGCCAACATAAGCAAAGAAAATCAGAGTAAAAGCCTCTCAATTCCCCCCACTATGCCTAGATACTTATTGCAACATGCATACTGTCGCAAAAATCAAACAAATTTCCACCCCCAGGCAAAAAGGACGTGAGGGTAGGAAATGCAGTTCTTTTGGTCAGACTTATATCTTATTTAAGTCAGCATCCAGATTCTATAGCGCTCAGCACTCTAGAAATGCATAGACAGACAAACCAGACCTCTGCAAAACATGGTGACGTTAAAGATGAAATGAAAAAAATCTCTACTCTAAATTATCAAATTTAATGGATATGTCAGAACCTCAATATTACTTTAACATAATTTTGATAACTGAATTTCATATATATATATATATATATATACACACACATACACAATACACTGTCTGTCTGTGACCTAACTCGTTTGAGAAGTCTAATGCCACCATTGCAAAAATCTCCCCATTCTTGCACTCAGAGAACACAAAATCTGGAACTTGCTCATATCCACACCGGGCCAGTCACAATCAAAGCCAAAGGAACTTAGTCTTACCTCTATGTAAAAATCTAACTTCCATCAGCAATAAGGGGAGTTACACATGTGCATCATGGTGATTTTAGGCCCTTAAGGAATTCTATCCTCCCTCTATGCACACAGGTAATTTTCATTAATACCAATTTTAAAATGTCAATTCCATGATTTCCAGATTCAATAAAATTATGTCCAGCTTCCATAGTAAAGAATCCCACGTAAAGCAATGGGAGCATAAAAGGTGGTGGTGGTGTGGGGGGGTTGTTTTTGTTTTTTATGGGAACTGGCCTTAAATTAGTAAAACTAACCATTTGAATTGACATTTTTAATTTAAAAAAATGGTTTTACTCAGAGCAGCAGCCGCAGCAGAAATGATAATTTCAAGCTTCAATCCAATCAACCTAAATTACTGAAGGGAAACAAAATAGTTTAAACAAATATTTCATTACATTTTCCTTTTGAGGACCAAATCCTGGAGGCAGGATAAGGAGTGAAGGATGCAGCCATAAAAAACTAATCCTAGAGCTAAATGTGTGTATTATATATACAACAGAATCTCAGAGTTATGAACACCAGAGTTACAAACTGACCGGTCAACCACACACCTCATTTGCAACTGCAAGGAGGCAATCAGACAGCAGAGACAACAACAAAGCAAATACAGTACATTACTGTGTTAAACGTAAACTGTTAAAAAAGAAGGGAAAGTTTTAAAAAAAAGATTTGATAAGGTAAGGAAACTGTTTCTGCGCTTGTTTCATTTAAATTAAGATTGTTAAAAACAACATTTTTCTTCAGCAGAGTAAAGATTCAAAGCTTTATAAAGTCAATGTTCAGTTGTAAAATTTTGAAAGAACAACCACAACGTTTTGTTCAGAGTTACGAACAACCTCCATTCCCAAGGTGTTCATAACTGCTCTCCTGGTGTAAGCGAAAGCAGCTTTTGCTCTAACTTTTGTCAGCTGCCAACAGCCTCAAGGGTCACAGTACGGCAACAGGGAAGTCCCACTTATGCCCACTTTTCTCTGGCCATACCAGTATGATCCTGCTACAAGCAACTGCTCAGGCTTTAAGTCCATACTGCACTGTCAGAGCAATATGAAATAGTTGCACTGCAGGAGAGAATCAGGCCCAAAATTTTAAGATCAACTTCTTTATAGTATAGCTAAGATTTGTGTGTTTGGGGGAAAGATATCTGGGCCACAAGATACACATAAAACAAACATATTGCAACTGTAGGGTAAGCTCTGTGAGAACTGAACTGGGATGAACTCAAAAGACAGGTTGATTGTAAAAACTGATGCTTATAAAATCTTACAGGCAAAAACCAGCAAACTGAAGTTTTAGACTGAAATAGTTATATGGCTATTTTACTATTCCTGCCTATAATAAGTACAACACACTGTACCTGAAGGGTAAAATGCAACTGTTTAAATATTTATGGAGTAAATACATGTGTTGGGAGTTTGTTTTATGTCTGATTTTGACAACAAATACGTTTAAAAAGGTAAATCTAATGTAATGCAATAAAACTGCAAAGTATGTTCTGACCTCCTACTCCTCCCCACAACACTTACATGCAAATATATACACACTTTAATAATACATATCCCAGTGGAGAACAACTGACCCCAGTAAATCCTGCTATTTTCCCAAGTGTGGAATTAAATGTTTCATGACTGCAGAGAGAAAACACATTTGATTCCATTCTTGTGATATCATTATTTTTTCCCCTTCATACTAACACCACTACCAAAAGCCCCCGTTACTCCATGTAAGTGACTGAATATTATATTTTAAGACCTACTTGTCTATTTGGTGGCGGGGGGGGGGGATTTAAAATAACTATTTGAAATAAGCAAGCAAAAACATTTAGGAAAAAAAGAGACATTTTCCAAAGAGGAGCTCTACTACCAAACTTATTAAATGACATCAAAACAACTGCTATTTGTTAGGTACAAAAACAATAAAGAAAATCATGTGGAATCAGTTAAAGTATTAGCATGAGGCATACATCTTAACTTAACTCAGTGGTTGGCATAACATTTTGTGGGAAAAGAATGTATTAGTTACATCATATACTGCTCTGCTTGTTGTGTCAAATATGTGCATTTATCATTCTGAATTTGAGCTGGCTTCACAAATCTATGCTCCACTCAAAAACATGTCAGTGTTCTCCCTCTCCATGTACGGAAGCAGCAGCAGTGTGGAGCAGAGCCTGCACAACCTCCTGACATCATAGTCACTCAACTCATAAATTTGAGTTGACTATGGATTTTTCTCTCTATTTCTGTCCTGCCATTGGTTGCCGGTTTCTTTTCATCCTGCCTCTCTCCTACCACTGCAACCTTTAGCTGACCAATCTTACTATCCTTGCCCATTATGCGTCTCACCTTGTTTCTCCTTTCACCTTCTACCTCCCTCTCTCTTTACTCATTCCCCCTCCTCTATTAGCTCAATATTCACTTCCTCTTCCCCATTTCAAGCCAGTCTCTCCTCCTCCCAAATATAAGCCTAAAACAAAGTTGTTCTTGTTATTGTTTTTGGTAAAAATAAAATAAACACATGAAAAATAAGACACAGAACTAACACACTGCATGTCTACCATCACCGTGATCACTTTGCTTGTGCATTTTATCCTGCTCCTTCTAATGTTTTGGTCTTCTGGGATTGTACGCTCTTCCTATGGGCTAGACTGTGGCCCAGCTTGCACAGCAGAGCAAAAGATACCCCCATATTCCCTTGTGCAACCTACCTGGATCACAGTGTGGGAAGGAGAGCAACCTCTCCAGGGTCATATTTCATCGCTCCCTCCTCTTCCCTGCACAAGTGAGCAGACTGCTCAAAATGGGAATGAGGAGTGAATGAAACCCTGGCTCTGTTCCCACAATGTTCTGGCTAGCATGGGTACACAGGCTCACCAGGAGAAGGACACTGTACCAGATGTGGGCTTGACACTGGGCTTTTCTCCCCCAGAGCCAGTGGAAACCATGAGACAGCTCATGACCCTCACAGTCACAATCTGCCTTCTTGTCTGCTCAGGGCAGTGCAACAAATGAGCTCTTTTTTAGGCAAAGACATGATTGACCCCTGTCTGTTTGTGCAGTGCCAAGCACAATGGGACCCCAAATATTCATTACACAGGGTGATCCTGAGGAAAGACAAATCTGGAGAGTGAGCAGAAAAGGCAGGAAAGCTCACTCAAATTAACATGTTCTCTGCCTTTTGTGTCGTGAACTAGGAGCACAATATTTGGCCCTCTCCTGTCCAGTAAGGCATGTCATACAGCCAAGCAATACTGTATACTTAATTTAGAGGTGACATGATGGTCCAGTGGATAAGGCACTGAAGTGACAGTCAAGGGACTTCGGTTCTGTGCTCAGTTCTGCCATTGACACATTATGTGGCCTTAGGCAAGTCAGTTAACTTCTTTGTGTCTCAGTTGCTCATCTGTAAAATGGGGATAATAATACTTAATTAGCTTTGTAAAGATTTTGAGATATATAGATAAATACATGCTAAGTGTTACTATTACTATACTGCAATTTCTATTAGGTTTGCAAAATAATTGTTGGCAACTGTTATACCTCTCAGTAAAGAAAAGTATGCCACAAACTGATCTTCCAGTTGTGACATAATCCAGTCAAAAACAAAGCAAACAGTTGTGTGACATGCTTTTCGCTTTATTGAGAGTCGTACTACATTTCAGGAATTGATTTAATCCTCTCACACACTTAGTATACTCATTTTTGATAATTATATTCTGAAAGAGTTAACAAATATTGTAAAATGTATGCAAGAAACCTATATAGAATTATATTTCAGAGCCTTTTAAAAGAAACCCTATATATGAATGAGTGTAATCAATTTATTGGTCCCCTTGAGAGCACCAAAAATCCACATGATGTCCCTTTGTAAAATATTTTGAAAATGCAAGAAAAGCAATACCAAGAGTAGAATCAAAATATACACAATAAATCAAACATAAGCTGATAAAACACTTTTTGTGCTCACAGGAACAATCATATCAACAACTAGAATTTAGGCATTCCTATTTTTAAAGTAAATAGCAGAAGGCCATGTTTCTTTGCATTCCCACAAGAACAACAAATACCATTGGTGGGAGAGCGATGATATTATAGAAACAGGAGGAACACAACTGGCTTGATTCTGCTCTCAGTTATATACAAGTCTGTCATATGTAAAAATTAACGTGTGTCTCCAACTTGACCAAATCAAATTTAGTTAAATTAACATGTATTGTTTACTCTAAAATATATTTAGTTCAGTAAGAAAAATTAGTTTAATTATGACTATGTCACTTTCAAAAATAAGAAATAACTTAGCAACATCTTCCCACTCAAAACACTTTTGAATTTGAAGACCTTTTAAGACATTCACTAAGCAAAACACACACACACACACACACACACACACACACACACAAAGAAAAAATCCCAAACTTCAAACACCACCTACATTTCACTTGCAATTCCCCAATTCTCAGAGATTTGAAAACATTTATCATACTGAAAGCTCTGCAGATGGTGGACAGCCAAACATTAGAATTTTGACATCAGGAGAGGTAATATGTCCATTTAAGGACATTCTGTATCCCTTAACCTTCAAGCTGTCATTTTATACTCTTCAACAGTTATTTTTTGCATGAGCATTATAACAAAATAGAAAGTCCTCAATTTGCAAACTGAGTAACTTATGGAATGAGAAAGCTGGATATGAAATAAGAGCAATACAGGAATCTGCATGATGATGTGACAGTGACAAAGAGCCTCTGAAAATTTCTCTTTAAAACATGAAGTTCTGGCTTGAATCCTTACATTCTAGCACTCATACTAGTATTATTATACAAGGGACTAGGTGGTGCATTGGCTTAGTATGGTACCCTTTCAACTCCACAGATCCAAACACTAATTTGATTATAAAAAGAAAGGAATTTGGTTTCATCCTATTACCCATTTATGTACATTTTGGCATCATAATATAGACTGCTCAAGAGAAGCTCAGAACTGGAATACCTGCACAAAGCTGCATAGGCAGAACTGTGTAGGTATGCAAAGCACCCATCTGCAAAAAAGTTAGGATGATGCTATTGGTCACTTATTTTCCTCGAGCACAAAATTCATTTCCGAATTTTAAAATAATACACTTTTAATGGTATTAATGGTATTTAAAATAATACACTTTTAATGGCTAAAACCAACATTGTCAGACATGCTTCAATTTTAATGCACTGTACATAGCTTAATGAATAATTTCCAGACCGCGATTCTGTTCATCTTTTTTGTGTGAGCATACTAGCATGAACATACAGAACTGATATATATATTTTAAAGGTCAAACTTTGGGAACTTTTCTTAATGACCTGTCCGAACTCTGCTACCCCAACAACTGTGTTTAAAGAAAGCAGTTGCTATCTATCAATTCTATCATGGTTTCCCTGACAGGGTAGACAGGGATATTGTTCCTTGAGAATCATGCCTGATACTGTAGCTGAATAGTTTATGGATCTATTTGACTAACATGATTCTCTGAAGAAAAAAAAAAAATCACAATGGTCAGAGAAACTACACTAGAAAGGTGCTACTATAGCAACAATTGTGCTTAAACACAATTGTTGCTGGGTTAGCTTCCAGGAGTTGGCTGCAGACCAATCCTTGCAGGCTAACTTGTAAGTTCAGCTTCCTTGGTGTAGTATCAGATTCTTCTACAGGCTGATCCTCCTTCTAAACCCCTAATGTAGCAGGAGAAGGGAAAACGTCTAACTCTGCAGCAACTGCTAGACTAACTACAGTGGCACAGACACGCTATAAAACTTAACAAAGACTTCTAGGTAACACACAATCACTAGGCAGGTGTATTGGGAACTTGAAAAAGGGCATGAGTGGTATGGAAGGGGACATCTAAGTACACCGGACCCTCGCTAGAACTCGGGATTTGGGATCCATGTGTGGTACTGCGTTAACTCGGGGACCGTGTTATTGAGGGGACTGTGCTAAAATGAATTGCAATTAAAGTAATTAAATTTGGGATCCATGGCCGCGACCACGTTATATGCGAATTCGCTATATAGACGCGCGTTCTAGTGAGGGTCCAGTGTACCTGGCAGAGGGATGTGCCAGTGCGTGGGTCCATGAATTGCCTAGGTTGATGTGTGTGGTAGGGACCAGAATGTGAATACATCCTGGATTCAGATGAATTCAAAGTTCCAGTTCAATATTTTACACAAGCCTATTCTAAGTGCAGTGAATCACCAAACTGGTCTTGTTTAAAAACTGTTGTGTTAGTTCTGTATTCTTTGATCCATACAGCCAGAGTGGGCCTGCTAGATGAAGTTTTAGTGTCAAAGGAAGATATTGGACTAGAAGTAATAATAATGTCTCCAAGTATTTTAAATTTGAAGCAGTCACAAGAAGTTTGCTCACACATTCTCTGATAACATTACATTCTCATTATCGTGGGCTGATTTTACAGATTAATAGAATTGTACTCCATACCTAATAATGTGGCTATCATTATGTATAACAATCATGAGGACAAATTTCTGTGCAATTCAGTGACATGCTAAAGCCGCAGTCTAACCCCAAAAGTAAACTCTACTGTATTTTATTCTATGTGCAAATGACAAGTCATACACAAAACTAACAGAATGTGAATGACATTGATAAAGACATCAGTGAACTCCCTCCTCTCAGAGGCAACTTCAGAAGCAACTGGGGGAGGTGTTAACATTACTTTTGGAAATGGAAAGAGGGATTTTGCATTATTTGAGATTTCATGATATCCTGGTGCACACTGGGGCATAGCCTACCAGACTATCTTTTATACCTTAAAGGGCTACACGAGAGCAGGGTGCTTAGTCACTTTCTCAAGATGAGAGTGTGACCTTAAAATGTAGTAGGAGATATGCTGTGAGCAATGATATGAAGAAACCTCAATGCTGGATTCACAAAAGGATTAGACATTTACATGGATAACAATACCAGAGTTACAATGATATAGATTAAAAATAAACAAAACAAAAAATGAAAGTCCCTGATTCTCAGCTGGCATAAAGTTCAATAGAGCTATACCACCTGAGGATCTAGCCAGGAGAATTGTGGAAGAAGTAATAGTCCTTGTCCTCCAAGACCTGCCCCTGAAAGTAATGAATGATGTCTGGATGCTGAATAGTTACTTGGAGGTCAGTGAGTGGGGAGGTATGACCAGTTGAAATTTGGGTTGAAGTTGGGTGAATATTTAGGCCATCTCTTATTTTCTCTAAACCTCTTCAGAATTCCTAATTGTGTCTGTCAACCTTGAACCTTTCTAAATAACATTTAGCAATGATGATCTTGTTCTGGGTTGGTCCCTATAGCAGGTAGAATTTTCAAAGACTGATACCTACATTTGGTAGGCAAAAATGGCATTTAGGCATTAAAAGTGGCCAGAAGAAAAACAAACAAACAAAACTATGCCTAGATATTGAACCATGAATTTAATCAGGATTTTTTTGATCAGAGAAAATCACATAGGATGCCTAAATTCAAATGTCAAAACCTAGCAGGCAGGTGGAGCATAGTTTGGCACAAAGCATTTGAGTTAAGTTTTTAACATCTGCAAACCAGGATGGTCATCTAACAAGGCCAACCAAGTCAGTTAAGAGATTTATATGTAGATCCAATCTTTACTACCAATAAATCAATCCAATTTAAATCAACCCCTATGTGTTCTTCTACCACTGTACAGAAGGGATAAGGGATGGCTAATGTAGCTTTGTGCCTCCTAAAGATAGGAAAATGTTTAGTCTTCTACTATAGATTCCCCCAACACTCCTCCTAAGATGTGCCAGAAGGCATTTGGTCACTGAAGAACTGTCTATCGTCATATATCCAATTTTATACACCTTATACACTAATGAAGAAAATGGGTAGAACAGCATGGATTGTAGGCGGTCTAAACATGTCAACATGTAACAACTGAAAATTGGCTCAAGTTAGAGCCATGTAATTTCATTGCCAGCCCTGCAGCATGTAAAGGGCTCAAGAAGTTCATCTGTAGATGTGCTTAGTCATCTAACTCAGCCAATTTTCAATACACTTAGGAAATTCTTGCAGTACAATGAAAATTCAACAGCTATGGATAATGCTGGAGTCGGTTCCAGAGTCACAATGAGACAGCCATATCAGTCCTTTGAAAAACAGGATCCAAATATTCCCTAGCGTTTTGTCGATGGTAGTATTAGGAAATCATAATCATACATTCAGCCTGCATTTTAATTTGTTTAATTTCATGTCATTAACCAAAACAAATAATTTATTTGCCCCCTTTGGTATTTACAGTGTTTAAATGAAGTTTATATATATATATAAAAACTTGTTAAAGGAATGTTATTTAAGTACAAAGTCAAGCACTGGAAAGGTAGGAAATGCCAGATTTATGATTGTTCTTGCAACCTTAATTCTAGTCCTGTCTGTCCATCCTGTGCACTGAATTAGTCAGGAAAAAAAAACGTAATGCATACGCACAAGCAAACGGGATGGGTCATGTGCCAGATCTAGGGGACTGTATGGAAAGGTGATGGGGGCCAGCCCAGTTCCACCTTTCACTACTACTGCTAGTGTGTGCCAGTGCTGCTGCTTTGGTAGGGATGTGGGTCCAGTCTTAGAATGTTTGTATGCTCTTTTGTGGCATGTTGCCAAAATTTTCCAGAGGAACACAAGCGAGAAAAGATTTACTTATCACAAGGTGATTTTTCACAGTGTATATCCAAATCTATTTCTAAAGGCATTTAATATCTAATAAGGAACCTTCATATCTAAATTCTGCTTAGAGAGGTGTTATTACTTCTCTAGTTCGTATGTGATGCCTTGATGTATGCATCCTAAAACTTAATTTCCTTTATTTTTTGCAGATACATTGCCATGCAAACTACAATCTAATTTGCTCTCCATCATCACAGTTAACACTTTTGACATTACTTCTTTTCAAACATTTTCCTCCCAATGAATATTCATGTTTTGTATATTTTTTCAGATGTTTTAGTTTACATATTTCCAATGTGACTCATTTTATTTCCTGCCCAATTTCTAGCCTCTCTGTGTCCTTTCATAAGTGCCAACTATAATTACTATCTTGCTATATTTTGCACGGAATTGCATGGAATCCTCTTGGGATTTTTGCTCCCTCCTACCTGCCACCTCTTTAAATAAAGACAATTGGAGCTCCGAAACCTCAGGAGGCAGAACATCTTATCTTATTCATTTACACCTCTCAGCAGCCTAAGCTACACCTGACTAAAATCTTAAGACTTTTTTATATTAGCACAAGATTCTTCTTCTCGCCTCTTATGCCTCTCTATTCCATGTGGAACATAGGGCCTTCAGCACTACCTTCCATCTTTGCTAGTCTCTGGCTGCAGTTTTAGATTCTTTCTAGGTTATTCTGATATCTTTCAATTCTGCTTCATTTGTTCATTTCCATGTTATCCTTGGTCTACCTCTATGTCTTTTGCCCTGGGGGCTCCAGTCCAAAGCTTATCTTATGTTATTCTGGTGTTTCCTCCACATATGTTCAAAGCAATCTCCAATTTTGTTCGATAATTCCTTGTCCTATCATAGGTTTCTGTTTCGTCCTCCTCCAGAGTTCTTCATTTGTGATTTATTTCTGGCCTTCTGACATGGAGGATTTATCTTGGGCAGCTGCTTATGAAAACTTGGAGTTTAGATGGTAAGCTTTTAATAAGTTTCCAAGTTTCAGCACCATAGAGTAAGACTGACTTTTCAACTGTGTTAAATATTCAAAGTTTAGGTTGGAGGGCAAGATTTCTGTTTCTCCAGATTGGCTTTAGAATTACAAAGGCACATCTGGCCTTTACTATTCTGGCTTTAATGTCTTTGTCTGTTCCACTTGTATTTTTACAATGCTGCCAAGATATGTGAAATACTGGACCTGTACTATGTCCGTTCCAAAAAGTTGTATTGGTGTTTTTTGTTGTGTGTTGATTCTCATGGGTTTAGTTTTCTCAGTGTTTTCAAGCCTACTAATTGTGCACAGGCCTGGAGATCATTTGTTTTGGCTTGTACATCTCTATGGGTATGGGATAACAAGTTGATGTCATCTGCAAAGTCAAGGTCCTCTAACTCCTGTGCAAAAGTCCACTGTAGTCCCCTTGGTTGTTCTGTGGTCTCTCTTGTTACTCAATCCACAACCAGTAAAAAGATCCTGGGTGACATAAGACATCCTTGATTGATACTTGTAGTAACCTTGAATGGCTTAGGCAGTTCACTGTTATAAATCATTTGGCATGTCATATTTTCATAGTAGCGCAGAATGAGGTTCATAAATTTCTGAGGGATTTTACAGTGGCATAGCAGCTTCCATAAAACTGTTCTACCCACTGTATCAAAGACTTTCTAGAAATCTATAAAATTCTTATCAAGCGTTGACTGCCATTTGATTGACAGTTCTATGATGAAAGATAGGGTTACTATTTGATTCATACATGATTTCTCTTGTCTGAACCTTGCCTATTCTTACTGCAACCCTGAATCTATCACTTTATTTATTCTGTCTCGCATAATACCTTACTTAGGATAGACAGCAATTGAATGTCCGTCCAGTTTTTACTGAGATCTCCTTTCTTTAGCGAGACAAGGTGGATGAGAGAATATCTTTTATTGGACCAACTTCTTTTGGTGAAAGAGATGAGCTTTCAAATTCACAGAGCTCTTGTTCCACTTCAGGTGGAAATCTTGAAAGCTTGTTTCTTTCACCAAAATAACTCAGTCCAATAAAAGATATTACCTTTTCTCCTTCATTTGGCAGCTTCGCTATATGATAATTTCTCCACTTATTTGGTACTTTTTCTTCTTCTGACATCTTTTGGAACAGGCCTATCAAAATGCTCTACTGTGTTCTTCAAGTCTGCCTTAAGAACCTCTGTTAGGATGTTATCTGGACCTGATGCCTTTCCACTTTTTAAACAACTGACTGCCCTCTCTACTTCTACTATAGGAATAAGTCCTATTTAAACATCCAGATCTTCTACTTTCTTTATATTTGGGGGATTGGCCACTAGCTCGCCATTCAGTTGTTGACTGAAGTACTGCCTTCCATATATTTAATTATTCTAATGTTTGCATTAAGTTGCCCTCATTGTCTTAAGCTGCTCAGTTATTTGTTTTTTCTTTCTGATAATTGATTAATAATTCTGTACAGTTCATTTCATATCATTTTGCAGCCTGTGCATCTGTTGCTATTTTGTTTATAAAGTCTCGTTTGTCCATTCTTGCACTCTTTGTTCTTTACTGAATATTTCTCCAGGATTTTCTGCATGTGTGTCCTTGTTCTCACTGGATTTAGTTTCAGTTTAATTTTGCACCTTTCTTCTATTTAATGACATGTATCCTTAGATAACCATTCGTTGTGATTTTCTTCCTGAATGTCAGCACTTCTTCACAAGTTTTAGTGAAAGTTTCTATTTCCATTTGCTTTCTACTGCTCTATCTTCTTCATCCTCAAGCACCAGCTATCTATTTGCTTGTGTTATCATCTGTTTTAGCTTGGTGATGTTAGAATGTGGGCATCTCTGTTGTTCAGATCTCTTCTTTGTTTATATTTTTATTCTCAATTTAACTACCACTATGGTGTGGTCTGCTCCCACTTCTGCCCCATTCATGCTATGTATCTCTTCTAAAGTTCTTTTCCATTTGTTTCGAATTACAGTGTGATCAATTTAGTTCCCGGTTCTGTGATCTGGCAACCTCCAAATTATTTTATGAATAATACAGGGATAGTTCCTCCAATAACAAGGTTGTACATTCCACAAAAATCAGCAAATGTTTCACCTTTTTTGTTCATTTCACTGAGGCCTTGTTTCCCAATAATTACTTCCCTGAAAGTGTAGTTGCTCCCTACTGGAGCATTCACATCTACAATTACTAGGAGGGATCTCTTTTCGGAACCTAGTCTATTAAATTCTGTAGCTGCTCATAGAAGTTTTCTTCTTACTCTTTGCTAGTTTGATTTGTTGGAGCATAACACTGAATAATGGACACTTTCTGGAACTTTGATGCAAATCATACTGTTATAATCCCTTCTGAAACTGGTGCCTATTCTGTCAGGCTTCTGGCCTTGACAGTATCAGACCCAACCATCTCTTTGTATGTCACTAGCATTCGGTAGCCCAGAATATAATAGGATGCGTTCAGTTGACAAAGTTATTTGTCCTATGCTCCCCCTCTGATCTCACTTAGGCCTAGTATATATCTGTCCATTTTTGTTCAAAGAAAAGCATACTATTTAGTCTATATTGATTTGCTTAGGTCAATAATGACATTCAGTTTTATCATGTGAAATCAACAGCTGCTCTGCAAAACATATTCTGAGTTTAACTACTCTGTGCTCACATTTACCTTACATAAATAAATATCTTTTCCAAATAATTCTTTTGTTCATAATTAATAATAAATATTTTTGTATAGCTGTCCATGTTTGAAGGCTTCTGATCATGTTAAAAATTCACTGAAAAGATAATTTACAACAAACACATGGAATGCCGCATTAAGTTACAGAGCAAAAAGACAGTCCTACAACACTAACCATTTTAAAATCTTGTTGAGAGTAAAGTTCTTCTTAAAAAGGAAGATGCATACTAATTTGAATCCCTTAGAAAATATTTTAAAATTCTATCTTCAGAGTAATGCCCAAATATTTAAACACAATATTAGAATTCTAACACCATGGAAACTAGAATATTAGAGGTGAAGAAAGTCATGATACAGTGAAACTCAAGCACTGAAGAATTATTGTTCCAGGTGCACACAGGTAATAATACAAGGATTTAAAATTAAATGGAAAGTTTATCAAAAAACAAAATCACAAGAGAAAGCGAAAGGATTATTCACAGGTGGTGAAACAACCAGTAACCTATCTCAAAAAGAAATAAAGCATGCTGGAGAGATTGGACATTTTGAAAGCAATGGCAGAAACTGCAAGCAACCAGTCTGGTATCAAATACTCTGTCAGAAAGACCACCAGAAAATGAATGTGTAACAGGAGAGGTGCCAAGGCATAATCGGTATACATTTCAGATGGACAGCAAGAATCAGAAACTTAAACTGCTGAAAGGGCAACTGCCACATGAGATTTTTATCTTTAATAAGTTTCCCCTAGAAAACATGTGGAAGATCTATTACACCAGGAATTATGATACTATCTACCAATTAGGTTGCTGATGGATCAGGCAACATGGAAAGTAAACTGCACAGTGGGAATACAATAAGCTCGGAAGACACACAGGTCCACTAGAAAACAAATCTTCAGGTCGATGTAAAGAAAACTACATATATTTAGGAACACAGGAAAGTTGGGTTTTGATATGAATTTTTCAGAACCCATAAGCTGTTAGAGGAAATCAGTGAGAAATTTACGTAGTGGATTCCAATAAATGTTTTTTTAGGAAAGATGAACTTATGGAGGATGATCAATATGATGGACAGCACTGTGTAAAACATATCCGTGCAAAGAGTATTAGGATCAAAAAACAGTTGCAAGGACTGGTGCCTTTAATCAAACAAAGAGATCATAGTCTAAGGGATGATATCAAGCATGGATCAGAAGAAAGACTCAAAATATTTTTGGATGTTGCTGTCTATGTTAGAGGAAAAAAATGCACCAGAGATTTTCAGCAGTTGATGTCAATTGCATGTTTATTATTTTTTTCTCTAGGAGTATCGCTGAAGAATGTTTGTGAAACTATTTGCAACCCCCACACATATACAGTGGATTACACATAGAATATTGTTTCTGGTTATGTCAAAAATCCATTCAGAAACAAGGATGTTGTTCAATGTCTTTACTAGGAAAATCCAACCAAAATCCAGCATTCTGTCTATATTATTTTTATATGTACTCAGAGAAAGAAAACTTAAAAGATATTTTACTGTACTATTTGAGAAATGATATATAATCACATAACTAAAGAAAGACACAAAAACAACTAGGAGTACTTGTGGCACCTTAGAGACTAACAAATTTATTTGAGCATAAGCATCCGATGAAGTGAGCTGTAGCTCACGAAAGCTTATGCTCAAATAACTTTCTTAGTCTCTAAGGTGCCACAAGTCCTCCTTTTCTTTTCGCGGATACAGACTAACACGGCTGCTACTCTGAAACGAAAATGACTGTTAAGGTTATGCACATAACAGTAATTCTGACATTTCCTGATATTTGAGTACTTAATCCTAACATTTTTAATTTTAATTTTAATTAACTAGAATTTTCTAGTTTTGATTTTTAAGGAAAAAAAGAAACATAAAAATAAAGATGCTTTTCAAGATTTTGAAGCTAACCCAAGCTAAATTAGTTAAACAGTTTGTTAGTAATGAGTATCTACTTTCCATAACAAACAGTTACTTACTATAACTGTGGTTCTTCAAGGTGTGATGCAGACTTGTATTCCACCTAGGTGTTTGCACCCCCAGTGCACCAGAGACCCGTACGGGGGTAGCTCTGATCCTCGTGGCCTCATGGCTATAGCCTCTCCACTGTCTATATGAGGCAGTGCTGCCCTCACCCCCCTCAGTTCCTTCACACAGGATGCCCAGAGACTAGCCTAGGATGCAGAGGGGACAGAGGATAGGTTTTGCAACACACACCTGCATCACATCTCGAAGAACCACAGTTACAATAAATGACCATTTCAACTTCTTTGCTTAGATGCAGCTGTGTATTCCACTTAGGTGACTCACAAGCAGTACCCACAGGAATCATAGAATCATAGAATATCAGGGCTGGAAGGGACCTCAGGAGGTCATCTAGTCCAACCCCCTGCTCAGAGCAGGACCAATCCCCAATTTTTGCCCCATATCCCTAAAATGGCCCCCTCAAGGATTGAACTCACAACCCTGGGTTTAGCAGGCCAAAGCTCAAACCACTGAGCTATCCCTCCCCTCCCCCCACCCCAAGGTGGAGCTCAGAGTCTATTTAAATTAGGACTGCAGGACCACTTTCCCAAAGTTTGCATCTGTAATGGATGCCGTGATAATGGCATACTGGGTTGTAAAAGTATGTATGGACAACCATGTAGCAACCCTGCAACAGGGTTAAATGTTAAATTGTTAAAACGTCACTGAAGAACGCTACTGATGTAGCTTGCACTCCCATAGAATGAACCAGTAGCTACTGAGGGGGCGCAGCCGCAGCTATTTCATATGTAGTCTTGACACAGGACATGATCCAGTTAGAGATCATCTGTGAAAAGACTGCTTGTCCCTTCATACGGTCTGCATATAATACAAACAGACGAGGCGAAGCCCGAAAGGGTTTAGCCCTGTCCAAGTGGAAGGCTAGACATCACTGGAAATCTAATGTATGGAGGTGCTGTTCCTCCAGGTATGAATGTGGCTTAGGAAAAAAAAAGGCAAATATACTTCGTGGTGCAAATGAAACTGAGAGACCACTTTAGACGCAAACTTTGGATATGGCAGCAATGTCACTTTGAACCAGAAAGTACCGGGGATAAAAATCTTGACCCTGGTGTTCCAGAGGAATCTCCTCCACCACTCCCAAAGCCAGTACAGGCTGGATCTGCTCGAGGAGTAGTATCTTGTAGGAGGGTCCCTGAAGAGGGACAGGGAGGGAGAGTAGGGAGGAGAAGTGGAAAGGAACTGGATGGCATAGCCTGATCTGATGGTACTTAGGACTCAGCTGTCAGTGGCAATCAAGACCCAAACATTGTGAAAATGAGTTAGCCTGTCCCTGAACGAAGGGATGGAAGTGATGACTGGACCACTGCTCCGGACAAACGAGTCAAAATGGGCACTTAAGGGGTGCCTAGGGAGGGCATGTAAACTGGCCGAATCCAAGACCCAAATGCCTCTGCCTCTGAGATCTATGCCGCTTTCTGGCGTAGTCCCGCTGTCTCAGAGGAGGGAACAACTGCCCAAATGGGAGTTGTGGGTGGTGTTGTTGTTGCTTCTGTTGTTGACCACCATAATGGCGCTTTAGCACCACCTTTGTATACAACCCCAAGGAGCACAGTGTAGCTCTAAAATCCTTGAAAGAATGGAGAGTTTCATCCATTTTGTCTGAAAAAAAAGCAGCGACCATTGAAGGGCAAGTCCCTGATAGCCTGTTGCATGTAGACAGCAATGCTCAAATTCTGCATCCAGGATGCCCTTCTCATTGTCACTGCGGATACCATTACTCTGGCCGCAGCGTCTGCGATGTCTAGCGCGGACTGTAGCAATGTCTTGGCCATCAAGCAGCCCTCAGTGATGAACGCCCCAAATTCCTCCCTGGAGGTTGCAGGCAGCTGGTCTGCAAATTTAGACATGGCTGTCCAATTCACAAACTCATATCTGGACAGCAATGCCAGGTAGATGGCAATCCACATTGGCAAGGAAGAAGAGGTATAGATCTCTCTACCCATTAAGTTCACCACTTTAGGAGCCTCATCCTTAGGAGTGAAAGGACTCTCCTGAAAAGATCATTTTCCATAAATGGTGTTCTTCGACCTATATTGCTCATGTCCATTCAACTTAGGTGTGTGTGCTCGCCACATGCACCAGTGCTGGAAGTTTTTTTCCTCAGCAGTATCCACAGGGGACCAGCTCCGGTGTCGCCTGGAGTGGCGCGCACAAGCCGCGATATATGGGACGCCGCCAGCTCCCCCCATCCTCAGTTCCTTCTTGCCAGAAACTCCGACAGTGGGGAAGGAGGACGGGTTGTGGAATAGACATGAGCAACACATCTTGAAGAACACCAGTTATGGAAAAAAGGTAACTGTCTTTTCTTCGAGTGTTTGCTCGCATCCATTCAACTTAGGTGACTCCAAAGCAGTACCCCAGAGGTGGATAGGAGTTTACGGAAGTGTTGTTTGCAACAGCTCTGCCAAACCCAGCATCGTCTCTGGCCTGCTTAGTGATGGCATAATGGGCTGTGAACATGTGCACTGAGGACCACGTTACGGCTCAACAGATGTCCTGGATCGGGAAGCGTGCCAGGAAGGCTGCCGAAGATGCCTGTGCTCTGGTCCAGTGAGATCTGACTATCGGCAGCGGAGGGACTCCCGTCAACTCATAACAGGTCTAAATGCAAGAGGTGATCCAGTTAGAAATCCTCTGCGTGGACACCGGGAGGCCCTTCATCCTATCAGCTGTAGAGATGAAAAGCTGAGTCGACTTACGGAAAGACTTTGTCCAATTTAGGTAGAAAGCCAGGGCCCTTCTTACATCCAAAGCATGAAGGCATCTCTCTCCACTAGTCTCATGGGGCTTGGGACAGAAGACTGGAAGGAAGATGTCCTAGCTCATGTGGAAAGTAGACACCACCTTGGGAAGGAAGACTGGGTGGGGGCGGCTGAACCGTACCCTTACAGAAGGCTGTGTACGGCGGTTCTAAGGTCAAGGCTCGCAACTCAGAGACTAGCCTCACCGACGTCACTGCCACCAGTAAAGCTACCTTCCACGATAAGTGACACAGGAAGCATGAGGCCAAAAGGCTCAAAGGGCGGGCCCGTGAGCCTGGACAAAACCACGTTGAGATCCCACTGAGGGACCAGGGACCAAACTTGTGGAAAAAGTTTCTCAAGACCTCTGAGGAACCTGACTGTCATGTCATGGGAGAACACCGTCTGCCCTTGGATTGGCAGATGAAAGGCAGAAATGGCCGCCAGATGCACCTTGATAGACAAGCGTGCCAGGCCCTGGTTCCTCAAATGAAGTGGGTAGTCTAAGATGGACAGCACCGAAGAATGCAAAGGGGAGATGCCCCATTCGGCCAGGAGAACCTCATTCACTTTCCCAGATAAGTTTGTCTAGTCAAGGGCTTCCTACTCTTGAGGAGGACCTGCTGGATCCCGTACAAACAGGCCTGTTCCTCAGGGTTCAGCCACACAACATCCACGCCATGAGTCTGAGGGACATGAGGTTGGGGTGCAAGAGTCGACCGTGATCCTGTGACAGTAGGTCTGGTCCATTCAGCAGGGGCCACGGAGGGATCGCTGCCAGGCTCGATAGGGTCCTGAACCAGTGCTGGCAAGGCCATGCCGGGGCGATCATGATAACCTGAGCCTGGTCTCTCTTGATTTTCATGAGGACCTTGCTGGAGGGAATGCGAACATTAGGCTTCCTGCCCATGGTAGGAGGAAGGCATCGGAGAGGGAGTCTTGCCCAGACCCTGTCTGGAGCAAAACCTGCAGCACCTCCTGCTCTGCCTGGTGACGAACAAATCCATTTGGGGATTTCCCCACCTGTGGAAGATCATACCAACTACCTCCGGGTGGAGCACCCACTCATGGTGAGAGGAGAAGTCCCTGCTTAGGTGATCTGCTAGCATGTTTTTGGCACCCAGAAGGTGACATGCTTCTAGATGGATTACATGATTGATGCAAAAGTCACAGAGACGGAGTGCCTTTTGGCAGAGGGCTGAGGATCGCACTCCCCCTTCTCTGTTGATGTACAATATCGAGGTTGTGTTGTCCATCAAGACTCTGTTCACTTTGCCTGACAGGTGAGGTAGGAAGACCACGCACGTTCTGTGCAGTGCCCTGAGTTCTATGACATTTATGTGTAGCGTCACTTCCTCTGGGGACTACATACTCTGGGTCTGGAGAATGCTGATGTGCATCCCACAGGCAAGGTCTGAGGTGTCCGAGACCAACTTGACTGAGTGAGGAGGGCTGATGAAGGGAACCCCTTCCAGGACTTTCTCCAGATTGGTCCACCATCGCAGTGAGGAAAGTATCATCGCGGGGATCGTAACGACCTTTTCCAGGTGGTCTCTGAACTGGGAGTAGACCGTCGCCAGCCTTTGCAGCAGGGGTCCCATTCAGAGCCTGGCGTGGCACATATGCGCATGCTGCCATGTGACCTAAGCAAACCCTGGCCATGCACAGGGGAAACCAGAGATTTCCGCGACGAGGTCCGTGAATGCCCTGAATCTCTGCAGCGGCAGAAACGCCCTGGCGCAGGTCAAGTCGAGCACCGCTCCGATAAACTCAATCCTCTGTACCGGTATTAACGTGGATTTTTTGCCATTTACCAACAGGCTGAGGCGACGGCAAGTGGCTAACAGCATCGCAACGTGTCTTTGGACCTGGGACCTGAAGCTGCCTTTGACTAGCCAGTCGTCGAGGCACGGGTAGATCTGGACACTCCGATTTCTGAGGTAAGCAGCCACCACTGACACGCACTTGATAAATACCCACGGTGCTGTTGCTAGGCCAAATGGGAGGACCGCAAACTGATAGTGGTTGGGACCTACCGTAAACCAGAGGAAGCGTCTGTGTCCCTCTAAAATGGCGATGTGAAAGTATGCATCTTTCAGATCGAGGGTGCCATACCAATCTCCCGGATCCAGAGAGGGGATGATGGAGGCCAGGGAGACCATGCGGAACTTCAGCTTCACTAGGAAGTGGTTCAGGTGTCGCGGGTCCAGGGTAGGTCATAGACTTCCCTTGGCCTTTGGGATTAAAAAGTAATGGGAATAGAACCCCTTGTTCCTGTACTCTGGAGGAATGACCTCCACCGCACCTAGCTGCAGTAACCCCTCTACCTCCTACATGAGGAGACTCTTATGAGAAGGGTCCCTGAAGAGGGATGGCAAGGGGGATGGGAAGGAGGAGCAGACAGCAAATGAACAGTGTAACCCCGTGCCACTGTACTGAGGAACCATCGGTCCGATATTATAGATGCCCATGCGGGAGGAAAGGAGAAAGGTAGTTGGCAAAAATAGGGGAGGGAGGATCCAGGGAACAGTCCAGTAGGTCGCCCTCAGGTGTACCCTCAAAACGGGCGCTTGCCTGCCTGCTTATTGCTTATTGAGCTCAGCTGAGAAGCCTGCAAAGGCTGGTGGATAGGACGCTGCTTGTAGCCTCTGGATTTCTTATGGGGAGGCTCCTGGAGAGGGTGGCTCCCTTGGCCCTGAGGCTGCTGTGGCATGAACTGCTTGCGGGCAGGGCTGGGAAAATACAGGCCCAACATTTTAAGAGTCGTGCGGGAGTCCTTGAGGCCATGGAGCTTATTGTCCGTCTGTTCTGCAAACAGGGCTTTCCCATTGAAGGGAAGGGCTTGCATCGACTGCTGAGCCTCCATGGACAAGTCAGAGAAGAGCAACCAGGATGCCCGGCGCATAGCAACGGCCAAGGCCATGGTTCAGGCGGCGGTGTCCGCCGCATCCGAAGCAGCCTGGAGTGTCGCCCTGGCTGCAGTCGTGCCCTCCCCCACGATTGCCCGGAACTCCTAGAAGTTTCAGGAAGGGAGTCCTTGAACTTGGCCATGGCTTGCCACATGTTAAAGTCATAGCATCCCAGGAGGGCCTGATGGTTGGCCACCCTCAACTGGAGACTAAAGGTTTATTCGTTCTCATGCTCAAACAAGTCTAGCCTCTTGGAGTCTTTATTCTTAGGGGTAGCCCCAGATTGACCCTATCGCTCCCTGTGGTTAACTGCCTCTACCACTAGGGAGTTGGGAGCAGGGTGGGTGTACAGGTACTCGTGGCCTTTGGATAGCACAAAGTACTTGCGCTCAGCCCTCTTGAAGATGGGGGGCAGGAAGGTAGAAGTTTGCCACAGGGCATTGGTGATCTTTGAGACCCTGGCCGGAGCTATGGAACAGAGAACATCGAAGAGAGAGTCCGAGAGTTACTCTAACTCCTCAACCTGAAGGCCCTCTTCAATAGTTCCTAGTGCGCTTTAGCATCAACCGGAGGAACTGGAGGAGGGGGCCCTGTTATAGCCTCGTCTGGCGACGACAAGGAAGATGCCAGTGCCATAGGGTCTTCCTTTGATGGCCAAGTGGCTTGCTCCCCTACTCCCTCTTGGACCTGTAGGGTCCTCGCACCCAAGGCTTCGTGCGCCAGAGGAGGGTGGGAGAGAGAGGCAGCTGGTCTCTTTGAGGCTCCAGACACCGAGCGGGTGGCCTGGGAGGGCTGGGTGAACCCCCATGGGTTCCATGGGGCCTGTTTCAATGCCGACAACGTAGCTGGTACCACTGGTACTGAAGCCTGTCCCACAGTCAGGGAACCTCGGTCTGAACCAGGGCTGGACCCTGAGCGGTTGCTCCCAGGTGAGCAGGACAGAACTGAACAGTGGCTCTGCCCCTACCGATACCGGTCAGTCCACCTGGAGTCTGATTTGGAATGGGATCTTGGGTACTGGTGGCACTCGATGGATCTGCGATGGCCTGGAGCCGCCGATCTACGTCTCGTGCTTAACGAATGGTACCAGGATGAGGAGCGGGACCGGGAGTCGTAATGGTGATGGTCCGAGGCATGGAAGCATCGATACCTCGATCGGTCTCTGGAGCGGTACTGTGGTCTTGATGATACCGGGTGCCGGGACCGCTACTCCCACTGGGGGGTGCATGCCTCCAGAGGTCTGTGCCCGGTCACTGGCGAGCTGCGTCTCGAGCCTGTCTACCATGCCTAAGCTCCGGGGACCGAATGGGGCTACTCTGCGTCTGCCTTTCACAGTCAGAGGCATGGCAGCTACAGGAGGGCGAGCACTGGTGGGACATCCCCCACGACAGGGAACGGTGCCGCTGAGGTGGGGACCATGGCGGTCTGAATGTAGGTTTACCCTGTGACCGAGGAACTGCAGGAGCCGGTGTGGTCAGCACCAGGAAGGACATGATCTCCTGCACCGCCTGCAGGACCTCTGGCATGGATGGTTCCCGGAGCTGGCGGAGGCCTCTGCCACTACCTGGGGTGGCTGGCGGGGAGCTGGCTGGGCTACATCGCTCAACCGGAGCTTGGGCCCGAGATCCCAATGAGGGTGAAGAGCTGCCTGGCACAGGACCTTGTCTTATCTTTTTCCTTCTGGGAGGCTAGAGACCAACCTTACATCATCTTCTTGGGCTTCTTGGTCAGAACCACGGATGGGGACCAGTGCTGGCGAGTGGACGGTCCCAGTGGGGCACTGCGTACCAAGGTCACGGTGCTTGGCACCGAGACGGAATGTTGCTCTGGTGCCGGGGTGAGGGCTGACTCCATAAGGAGTGCTCTTAAACAAATATCGCACACCCTCTTAGCCCTTGGCTTGAAGGACTTGCAAATCTTGCACTTTCCACTAATGTGTCCTTTGCCCAAGCAACAGCGACAGCTGCTGTGTGGATCACTAACGGGCATGGACCTCTTGCAATGATTACAGGGCTTAAAGCCTGGGGACCAGGGCATGCCCTGTCCCGAGGCAAAGTCCCGTTTGGGACCTACAAAGTCTCTAACTATAGTTAAGGGATTTACTAACACTAACAGAAAACTATATACACTATAACACAAGAATTAACGAGTTCGTATGAACACTCTAGACCAATGGGGACTGAAGGAAGCAGCGCAGGCCGAGGGATGCTCTGGACGCTGCTTCCCGCAGCCCCCATTGGCTTGGAGCGGCGAACAGCAGCCAGTGGGAACCATAATCGGCTGAACCTGCAGAAGTGGCAGGTAAACAAACCGGCCCGGCCCGCCAGGGAGCTTGCCCTGGTGGACCTTGTGCCAAAGGTTGCCGATCTCTGTCATAGAACAAAGAGTACGTTAAAAATATTAAGGTTCTAGTGTTAGATAAACATAGCAAACAAAAAAAAAAATCACTGTTAAGAACTGAACTTTTAATATTAACAGTCACATCAGGGCACAGAAGGGTAACATTATGGGATGCCATATGTTGGTGACACACACGCATACAGACACATATAGAGAAAAGACACAGAAACAGAGAAAATGTGTTATATGTGTCCCTTCAGATAAACCTGACATTCTATGATCCATTTTGGTATCTAGCTGCGTGTGCAAACAATATTGTTCATTCAAAACCCCTCAGTTTTTTTTTCCTTCCTTTTTTTCTTTTTTCAAGGAAGATAGTTATTTGAGCCAATGAGTCAGGATTTCCAACTACGCAGCCACCAGAGCCAAAAAGGTTATGTGGGACAGTAATATGATTATTGTAAATTTATAAAAGATTTATTACTGATTCTCAAGCATCAAAACATACAAAACACCATACAAAACATAAAACATTACTGAGAAATCCTAGTTTTGTCACACCCAGACAACCAAAGGGAGCCTATTCCAGATTGTCTCCTTGTTGGTGTTTATCCTTCCTTGACCCAAATTTCTCCCTCTTAGGAGAAAAGGAATCATGAGGGACCAGAAAACTTCCTGAGATTTACCTCACAAAGAATCCTGTTGAGGAGGAGGTGCTTACTCACCCCACGGCTACTCTCAGGTTGCCTTTGATTTCTGCTCCAACTTTCAGATTCTGGCTTCCCTCGGCAGGTGCAGAAAGCACAAGCCAAGCTACTGTCTGAGACACTACGCACATAGCAGCAATATCCTCTTGATGAGTTTGAGACACTTGCTCTATTTCCCCCATCTCTTGGTTGGAGGCCTTGATTTCATTTCTAATAACAAAACAACGATACTTTGCCGTTTTATAAACCTTAATCAGCTTCAGTGAGGTAAGTTTTATTATACCCATTTTATAGATGAATAAATTCAAGCATAGAGAGGTTACATAACTGCCCAGACTTATGAAGATAAGTAGTCCCAGAGCTCAGAACACAACGTAGGCAGAATCCAGACTCTCAGTCTCCTGCTTCTACTAGTAGAAAGTGCTGCCACCCTGGGGAATTTTGAGGAACGGGTGAAGATTTTTTACTCCCTGGTAGAATCTGTCACATCACATATGTTCTCGTGCTTTTGTTTTTACTCCCCCATCCTTTCCAAAGGCATTAGCAAACCTTACTCACTCTTCTTTGCCATGAAATCTTTGCTGCAACTACTCAGTTCTCCCTCTGAGCCTAGGCTATGTTTTCACTGCCAAAAGGTGTTAAAGCAGGATAAGTAACGCATGTTCGCTATTTCAGTGTGAAATCCTAGTGGGGACAAGGCACTGTAGTTTTTAACCTCGATGCAGCTAGGCGAGGTCAACCCTGGGTGAGAGGAATAGTGCTGAACTTGCCTTCAGCTTGACTGTTAGCTAAACTGTGATAAAATCTACCAGTGCCTTGTCTCCACTAGGATTTTACAGCAAGATGGCTGTGTGTTAATTATCTCACTGTAAAACACCCACCTTTTTTTAGCAGTGAAGATATGGCCAAAGGTTCTCTCTGTATAGGGTGATCAGATGTCCTGATTTTATAGAGGCAGTCCTTACACTTGGGGCTCTGTCTTATATAGGCGCATCTTACCCTTTCCCCTCCACCCCCACCCCTCCACGTGCATCCTGATTTTTCACATTTGCTATCTAGTCACCCTATTTCTGGCCAAGTTCAAAGAATTTGCCACATATTTTAATCAAAATTTACCCTACTACATGATAATACCGGGCCCGAGTCTCTTGCCTGTTTTGATCCTTTGCACAAGTGCAAATAGAACAGAAAAGCTGCCTATATCTCCCCAGAGGAGGGGTAGAACCAGCAGGAATGGCTCCTACTTGTGCCCCATTCAGCACAGGGGCACAGCATAGGGGCACATTGCCAGTATACACTGCACTCTGTGAAACCCCAGCCAGCCAACAGCCCCTTGAAGATCTCTATCATCTGGAGGAATATAGATCAGCCTTCAGAGAACTCTATACTCCTCCAGGGCTGAGAATCACAAAGCCATAAACAGCTCCCTCACACCCTCTCTTGGCTGAGTAGAAGTGATTAAAAAAATCCCAACTAAATATTTTTTTCACTGGAATCTGCCAATTTGTTGGAATCAAAATGTTTTGCTGAGACAGTTTGATTTTGACTAAGTTCCAGCAGAATCCAGGCACAGTTCTGACGAAAACCTGCCTGGTTTCCTGCCTGCTCACCCACACAACTTCTTGGCAGCCTGTATGGTGGGCTGATGGGGACCTCAGAGTTTGGAAGCCCTGGTTTGCACCTTCCAAGCAGCCTGGGCTTTCTGGGTCCACAGAAGGCCATCAAGCAGGCTGCCTCAAAATCTGACACACCAACAGCTTCCAGGGGTTCACAGTGTCACAGGAGCCCACCATGGAGACTGTCGCAGAACCAGGCCTCAATTTGTGTTCACGGAACATTTTAACATTTTTTAGTTTTCATTCTGAATTGGAACAAAACCAAATTTCAAAAACCTCCACAAAATGGAATTACTTTTCTGTATGGCTGAGCCACCATCTTCACCCTAATAAATCACCCCTACACTCCCTACCTTGGTCCTTCTGAGCATCCTATAGTCCCGTAAGACATCTATGTCCTCTCTTCACTTCCCCTCCTTTATCCTTATTATTTGGACTTTTTCCTACACAGTTCATCCCTATACTGTATCTCCATAGTCAATAATTTTTTGCCACTGATTCTTTCTACAGCTCTTTAAAATGTGCCACAGTCTTTTTTAAATAAAATTCCCTTCCACGACTCTCTAATTTACTGCCTCATCTATGGCCTTTCCTTTCAATGCAAGGTGTTTAAAAAAATAATTTTCATTCCACTTTCTCATTGACTCTCAAACAACATTCTTGACCTTTTTTTAGTTTGGGTTTCAGAGACACCACCCTCCTCCATTTAGTTTCTAACTTCCTTTTTACTATGAAGAACTTCAGTCATTCTCTACAGTGTAGCCTTCAAAGACTGTGGGCCACTTCACCTCCAGAACCACTTTTCCAGCTAAGCAGACATTTCTAATTCCCTCAGGTCAGGTTCTGCTCCTACCAAACAAACTGCTTTCTCTCTGGCAGCAGTTCCCTCTGTTTAGACCCATCCTCAATGGACACCCCAAGGTTCCGTATCTGGCTGTGCATTCTTTTCTCCCCTCTCTTCCAATCATTGTGAGTAGCTTTAATCTTAGCTTTGATTTTTCCCCAGGCGACATTCAAATTCTGACACCTTTAATTACTACCTCCTATTCAGAGTGTCTGCCTTTTTCTTTGTTTTATTTATTTATTTATTTATTTATTTGGCTAAGTAGCTCAGACTGAATTGCTTCCATTAACCAAGAAAAGCATCATGGAATTCTTTAGTCTCTATTTCTCTGCTGCTTTTCCAGCATAGCTTGTAAGTTCTTTCAACCAATAAATGGGTGCCTAACTTAACCTGGCTGTTTACTTAACTAGCTACACAAAGTGGATGAAAGTGTACAATTTTTTACAATGTGAAGATGTCTTTTATTCTTTCTCCTCAAACTAAAAATATGGCTCAAGAGATTTGCCTCAAACTGAAAAAAAAAAAAAAGATTTTGAGCAAAGATTAACCACAGAAAATTTTAGTCCAAGAGTTTTCAAACTTTCAGAAGCTATGATGCATAGAAGCAGACTGTTACAATTGATACTGTTTTGCAACGGCCATAATATATATCAGAAAGAAATATTAGTTATTCAGATCCCACAAAGTATTTTCCTTCCTTTTGAATAACTTTAATGATTTTATCAAGTATGTTTTTATCAAGTTCCAATGTTTTTTACTTGCACAATTTCAGTGATTAAGTGGTGTTGTTGGAATGAGTTGCCCTCTTCTGTAATTTACTTCATGGTAACTTTTTCTATAAATGTACCATGTCACTTTGGTGGGAAATAGAGCAGTTTTCTGTATTCACAGTATGCATTCTACCATTCCTTTATGCTTTTTAGCATATGCTATGAATTAGCATTAACAATAACATACAATCTTTATTACAGAATCTTTTGCTGCATGTTTTATGTACTATTCTTGTTATGAACTCTCAGAAACCACTATGGTGTATGCTCTGAATCTGGATTAACAGGAGCAGGGAGTTGTGTATTTGGGATCTATGTTTCAGAGTGCATAGCAAAATACATTCTGAAAAATAACAACATACATGCAAGATAGTCGTGTTTTTCCATGGATTTCAGTGAGCATTGGATCAGGCCCAAACTGCATGATTTCTTTTTAAAAAGGCAACCTGTTTTGGTTATAGCAGCACAAAAAAAGCCATAATAAGAATTACAGATGAGCCTAATCTGAGAATCCTATATCTGGCAAAGTTCTGATGAGATCCAATCTTCCTTGTTTAGCCAAATCTTTAATAAGAATCATATACAACCTGATTCCACAGATGTGCAGTTAACTACACATACTGTAGATTTTGTTTCCATAAAAATAATTTTTCTAAGAGTAAATGGGAAGCAAACTTCACACAGTCTAAATATGTATTTATTTACCATTAAACTCCCCTGACCTATTATTAAGTGAAGCATATTTTCATTAATGTTGCTAACTTCACCTTACAACATCTCATTGTAAATTATTTCACAGTGTTAAACCTGAATGGAACAGGCGAACTTATTTCAATGTACTCAGTACTTCAAAAACAAAAAATATCAACACTACTTTTAAGTTAATTGCTTCATGAATTTCTTTCTGGTAAGTTTGTGTATTTTCTACCCCCTACATTATAAAAAAAAAGTTGAGAAGAAAACAAAGGATTATTGTAGCATCAGAAAATCTGATAAATTTAGATTTAATAGTATGTTTTATGTTCCAGTTCACTGCTGAACAATTTGCACTGAAATTGTACCAAGGTATTTATCTCCATCTGTATGCCTATAAATAGGAAAATATAAATCAGACTATATTAACAGTTCAAGAGGAGATTTTAGAAGGCATTGAGGGCAAAGATTTGAGAACTATATGACAAAGTTGGTTATTTACCTTAGTTTAGCTCTAATAAAATTTAATAAAAAATGAGAAATAAAAATTAAGGTAGAATTTTTCCATATACTTGGAGAATTAGGTAAAGTGGAGGATATGTCAATTATTAAGATATATTTTTCCAGGCTTTGGTAAAACAGACTTATGTGAGAGCATTATCAAGGCAGGTGACTATAGCCTAAAATAAAGAATCTGTTTAATCATTTATAGTTCATATCACATCATATAGCATAGGTTTAACATGAGAACAAATGTCATTTTTAAGCAAACTGCTGTTGTAAGGTAACTTTTAATTTGAAGACCAAATGTAAATTGCTATGGTGAATGCACGTTAGGTCACTAAAACAACGGTAGCTAAACTCAGATGTGACCTAGCAACCCAGGTGTTCAGGAAAAGTGCTGTTAACAGTAAGGATTGATGATCTAATCAAACTGTCACACTCAGATCCACAGCAGGGTGGTTGGAGGGGAGGTGGAGGAGGATAATATTCAGAAAGCAAGCACATGCTTAGTGTTACTTTAAATTGATGCTGACATTTTCAATTGTAAAAAGAAATTTTTTCCTAAGTAATATAGGAAACAACTCTCCTAACCTTCCGGAGGATATCAGATAATCAGAGAGCTTGTTTTGCAAAAACTAACTTCTCAGAGACTGGAGTCTATATGAAATACAAACTATCAGACATTTCAGAGATTCAAGATAATAACAAACATTTTAATTCTTTTCAGTTTATTTAGACATATTTAGTTTATTTAGACATTTACACAACTGTGTGCACGTGCACTTACAGTACATATACACAGATAAAGTAAAATAGTCCATACACTATTTATATATTTGGAAATATTGTAGGTTAGTAGTTCACTGAGTTTTGTCCTCAATATTTGGATTTTTCTTTCTTGACTATTTTGTTCAGGTAATACTACTATTGAAGATCTGAGGAAGAGCCGAAGACAAGAATCCCAGACAAGTCAACATAGACAGATCTCAATGGACTATGAAACTGTTTCAGCATCATGATTTTGAGTATTAACATATGTGTATTTGCAATGTGTTTAAAATTCAAGGAACACAGTATACCCTGCTTTTAGGTGTAAAAGATTAGATTCACTTATATGAGTTTACCCATGTGTGATGGAGTGAAGCAGAGCCATAACTGAGTAAAACTGATTTAACAGTCAGAAGAACTATTTTCCCTTTTTGATAAGTAACAGAAAACAAACTGGTTTATAGTGTCCTCACATTGGGCCTCCATATTGCTGTAATCACAAATGATAGCACTTTTCAGCATTTTAGGCTCTGAAGTGGCCACTGAATTAAATATATTCTCTTCAGATACAAAGCATAGTTTATACATGGGAAAAATTGGTCCTTACCAATTTGTACAATTTTATATAAGGCACAATGAGGGATTTTTTCTCTCATTGATTTAGGATCATCTTCTGCTACTCCTACTCATCTTGACTTCAGTTGCACTACTTGTGGTGGAAGGTGCTATACGATATTAAGTAACGATATCAGAATCTGGTTCTTAGACTGTAAACTCTGAGGGGAGAGGTGTCATTTTATTTGTTTATAAAGTATCTATGACACTATGTAAATGTTTAAAAAAATAAGAAGTATGCAGTTTATTAAGTGCACTGTGAATGAGCCACAGGTGTGTAAACACAATCAGTTCAAATGTGATAACAGGTAGTATGAGAAAGATCCAGTATGCTTTTCTTATAGTACAGTCATGCATCTGTTCTGAATTTAAGTTTTTAATTGTTTTTTACATTGTAGCTTTGGAGATAGGGAAGCTAAGTTTCATTTTTATATGGAAGGACCTATAAGGCCATAAAAAGTAACACAACAAAGATAGCAAGGTGCAGTCACCTTATTAAAGTTGCAAGTTTTTTCACAAGTAAAAACTTTATATTAAGTGGTCATTTAGCTTTCGAGATGCATTCTCTCTTGCCAGCAAACCCTACTGATGTGTATTTCTATAGATTTGGTTACAAAAAAATATATCTGTTTGGGTACCAATGGTTAAATTGATCTTATCTTTCTGTGTTTATCTTATTCCTTCCATACCCAGGTATTTTGGTGGCATACTCAGATATCCACAGTTAGATATCTCTAGTTAGTTGTGTTTGTTTTTAAATATTAAGGCTTCAGGCACTAGAAATTAGGCACAAAACACCCTGTTGGAAAAAAAGTTGTAAAGTATAAAATCTGGATGATATTCAACAGCCGGAATTTCCTCAAGCCACCCTTTACTGCAAAATTAATTCACATTACTGGAAGGCTTTCCTACACCCACAGTGTTGGGAATGCTTTTGTCCTATGGGGGACTGTTCATGCAGGATTCAGAATTTACATATTTTACTATTTTGTTCAGTTATGTTCCTCAGTGAAGAGCATCAAACCTCTGTGCTAAATTTAAAATGAATTACAATTTTGCTGAAGGTTTAATTGCTAAGTAATTTGTTTGAACAGTTTAAACAATTTACAATTTAGTCAACATAAAAATTTGTGGGCAATCATATGGGAAAACTCATAAAACTGCAGCTAAATTCCAAGTAATCAAAGTTTTATAGACTGAAATAGCCTTTAACTAACAAATTATCATTATGATTTGATGTTAACTGCACTGTTATATTTTAATTCATTTGAAAACACAGGAAATATATTCAAAAAAACCAGTATGCCCTTCGACCTATTCAGTGATATTACTTAATCATTTTAATTTATAAGCATATACTGTGAAATATTATAAACCTCAAACAATGTACCACAAATTGAGACCTTTTTTTCCTGCCAGTCTTGGGGAAGAGAGGGGGAGAAATTAGTTACCATAGCAGAGTAGTGGTAAAATTTGAAACAAAGAAAAAAATACAGGATCTTAAACTAAGTTCTTTAATCATCTTTAGCTGCAGTTGAGTCTCATTTCCCCAACCAATTTTTGGAGCTAAGAATAAATAGACCAGAAAATCTACAATGAACAAGAAAAAGAAATTTCAATGAAAAAACTCTACAGCTAAACTCTGTACTAAGATTCCTTAAAACTGGTCCTGCTCTAGGTTTTCAGATATTAACAGTTTACATTTTTACACCACATCACATCTTGCACCATCACCTTCTTCCTGCTATGGCTACAAAGAAAAAACCGATTCTACATCCTCTGTACAATAAAAGAATAAAAAGTAAAAATTGGACATTCTCTAGTTACTGTT